>NC_066563.1:4814742-4999742 GCF_024679095.1 Eriocheir sinensis
AAAGTTAGTGGGAACAGCCATTTAAATGTTCAAGGAGTCTAGCTTCTCTCTCTCTCTCTCTCTCTCTCTCTCTCTCTCTCTCTCTCTCTCTGTACCACCGACGAGTTATAAAAAGATCTCCCTTCATCATAGCAAGCTTTTTCCCGCCCACGAGTTCACAGCGAAAGATAAAAATGGGTGTGGAAAGCTATATAGTATTTCAGCATTTTCCTCTCTCTTCCCCTGCACCTCCGACAAGCTACAAAAAGACTTCACCCATAAAAGATTCCACCCCAAAAAGATTCCACCGCACAAGTTTTTCCCGCCCATAACTTGATGACAAAGGAAAAGAAAACTGCGTACAGACAGCTCCTTCCTCTTCCTCATCCTCCACCTTCCTTTCCCTGCGCTGCCGAGTGACTTCCGGACTTCCTGGAGTGACCCTTGTGACCATTGTGCCGCTAATTCACGATAGGACGATAGGCAGTGATACGAGGCTTGGGGGAGTGCGTGGGGCGGGAAGGAGTCATGCAGGGCGGGAGAAAGGATGCCCAAGGGGTCGAGAAAGTGGGCGAAGGGTCCTGGGAGCCTGCAACGCCCTCCTCCCTGCCTCCCTTCCCTCTCGTCTACTCTCCCTTTATTTCTCCCTGCCTCGGTTCATGGAGATTGTAACACTCTCCCTCCCTCCTTTGCGTCCACTCTCCCTCTCTCTCTGCCTCCCTCCCGTCTACTCTCTCTCTCTCTCTCCCTTCCTCCCGTCTACTCTCCCTTTCTTGCTCCCTGACCTCGGTACATCGCTTTCTTTCCTCCCCCCCTTCTCTCTCTCTCCTGGTCACCACGCGTAAAGATTGCAACGCCCTTCCTCCCTTCCCTCCCTTTTTTTCACTTTTTTCTTCCCCGTCCTCCGTCCCCACCTTTCTTCCCTCCCTCCTTTCCTCCATTCCTTTCCTCCGCTTTTGTGTTTGTTTCTTCCCTCCCTCCATCCCATCTTGCCTCCCTTCCCCACCTTTCTTCCCTCCCTCTCTCCATTTCTTCCCTTCTTCCCTTCGCATCTCGGTTTGTTTCTTCTCCTTTCTTTCTCTCGTCTGTCCCTCCTTCCCTTCCTCAGCCAACACGCAACACTAACCTCGATGCTACAAGACTTCTAGGACGCGAAAAAGCCACCAGTTACTTCCTCTCGTCTGTCCCTCCTTCCCTTCCTCGGCCAACACGCAACACTAACGTCGATGCTACAAGACTTCTAGGACGCAAAAAGCCACCAGTTAGTTCATCACCGCCAAGAAATGGATAAACAACTGAAAAATGGATCATGGAGACACCGAAAGATCAACTTATGCTCCAAGGATGTCTGTCTTCTCACCTCACGAGAGTTTAACCCAATCCGATCCGACGTTTTCAAATTTTCGCTCTCGTAACACCAAGCATCGTACTCATTTATCTGAACAACGGTAACACTCATGAACACTAAGTACTGGCACCGAATCAATAGTGTAAAACAATAATGAATAATGAGTGAAAAGAAGCTAGTGGAAAGTAAAAAAAAGGTGTATCGTTTTGATCGAAGTGCCTGAGGGGAGACCAGATTTGGCCACCCTCGGATGCAGTAGATGGAAAAAGGCTGTCGCAGTTTACAATTTTTTTTATCTATTTATTTTATAGTGACGATGACCAGTGTATTAACCGCCTTTCTTTTGTTTACTTTACAGGGTCACCCCAGCGTGCTAATGAAGAAACGAAGCAGCTGCGACGATAAATGTAAAGGCTTCAGTAAGTACTACACCTCTCTTTTCGTCCTCTCCTGAGCCATTAGCAACCTCCCTTCCCCTCCCTTCAAGAGGCAATAGTTATCTCCCTTTTCCTCCCTTCTAGAGCCAATAGCAAACCATGTAGAGTTTTTTTTTTATAAATGTGTCGAATGTAGTGAAATTCTATACAAAGATAATATGTAAGGTTTGATTCTACTTCTACTTTTACTACTACTACTACTACTACTACTACTAACGCGGCTTGTCTTCATGAACAGCGTGTGGCACCCCCAACCGCGGCCCTCGGGTGGTCGGGGGCGGTTATACAGCGCCCCACGAGTACCCGTGGCTGGTCGCTTTCACCTACGGCAAGAAACTCTACTGCAGCGGCACCCTCATCAACGACAGATACGTGCTCACCGCCGCCCACTGCGTCACGAAGTAAGTGTCCTTCCCTATCACGGCTTCAGCAAGTTTCAGTGCCATATTCTAAGACATTTCGGCGGTCAAGGCTTTCGTAGGGGCCTCGAGCATTTCCAGCAGTAGTTTTTGACCCTTGTGGTAGTTTGGCCATTCTTCTGTACCATGAACGTAAAAAAAAAAACCACCCATAAGAACCCGACTAATCTTCTTTTCGGCCTTTGGAAATAGCTGACGTGAGAGGCGGCAGCGTCTGAGAACTCTTTATGACCACCAACAACATTCCTGATACTAATACTTCTGCCTTTCTCTCCAGCATAAGGAACAACAAGATCACACTCACCTTCGGCAGCTACAACAAAACGCTGACGAACGAGAATAGCCGCCAAGTGAGGAAGATCGGCAGCGTCTGGTCCCACCCTGACTTCAACAGGCGCACATTTAACAACGACGTGGGCCTTGTCAAGCTCAACAACCCCGTCGAGTTCACCAAAGAAGTCAGACCTGCCTGCATCCCCGACGTGGCGAACCGTGAGTGTCCAGGGAGAAAGGGGCGCGCCTGCAAGGACATGATATAGAGGCAATTAGGAAAGGGAGGAGAGAGAGACAGAAGTGAGAGGTGTTTGAGAAAGAGAAAGGAAGGATACACTTGAAAGGAAACAAGACATACAGATGATTAGGAAATGCTTGTTATCTCATTTCTACTACTACTACTACTACTACTACTACTACTACTACTACTACTACTACTACTACTACTACTACTACTACTACTACTACTACTACTACTACTACTACTACTACTACTAGAATTATAGAGTTAGGAAATGCTTGTTATATCTTAGTTGTCCTATTTCTACTACTACTACCGCTACCACTACTACCACTGCCATCACTACTACTACTACTACTACTACTACTGTCTTTTATCCGCGTGCAGAGGAGACCTACGCTGGCATGACGGGCATCGTGGCAGGGTGGGGCCGCACCTCAGAGTACGGCAACGCCAGCGACGCGGTGCGCGAGGTGACGGTGCCCATCATTACCAACGAGGAGTGCAAGACCAAGAACTACAAGCCCAATGACATCACCGACAACATGATTTGCGCGGGACACGACGCGGGGAAGATCGACGCCTGCCAGGTGAGAAATTAAGGCCCATATTTTTAAACATTTCGACAAGGCTTTCGTAGAGGCTGTGGGCGTTTCCAGGGGCAGTTTTGTGACCCTGGTGGTAGTTTGACGAAGCTTTTGCATTATGAACGTCAAAAAACACTTATAAAAACTCGATCAATCTCCTCTTCGGCCTTTGGTATAGTTGATGTGAGCGTGGAAGCCTCTATGAATACAGAACTATTAAGGCATGTCAACACGTTTTGGACTTCATGTATGCCAGGTAAGAATGCCCTCGTGTGCTTCTCTAAAGGGCATTAAAGGAGCGGAAAGGCACCGTGTTTATGCCAGGTAAGGAATTTAATGATTTAGACCCTGTTGCGCTCCCAGAGGTGAGTACAGGTATGAGGAAACTCACAAAGATCTTTACAATTTGCAGGTCAGGCTAGAGAGTGAAGCCCCGGCCTCCGTTGCCCTCAGAAGTTAACCAGTTATAGGTGAAGCGATGTGGTCAGGTTTTAAAATTTTTGTATGGTATGTTGTTGTCCACACGCTTGACTCATGATGTTATGTTGTTCCAGGGTGACAGCGGCGGCCCTCTCATGCTCAAGAATGGAAACAAGATAGAAATCATTGGTAAGTCAGGTTTTGTTTGAACATTAACGTGACTGAATACAATGATGTGGTCCACGCCTGACTGCTAAGAAGCCACAATGTAAACAGCAATCTAGTTCCGCCACTTTACATGTGTCATTATAATCACAGTCTCCTTCCACATGACCCTAACTCAGTGACACAGTCAGGGAACTTTGAAGACCTTGATTAACGTAACTGAATACAATAATGTGCTTGGGAACATTGCACCTTCCATGCCTGACTGCCAAGAAGCCACTATGTAAACAGCAGTCTAATTCCGTCACTGTGCATGCCTCATTATAATCTCTCTTTCCACGTGACTAACGGCGCTCTCTCCTTCCCCAGGCATCGTGTCGTGGGGCGAGGGCTGTGCACGCGCCTTGTACCCCGGGGTGTATTCTCGCCTCTCCAGGTACATGGACCTCATCACGGAGCAGTTGAGCATGGAGGAGAGCTGCTCCTGCCCCGACCCCGACCCCTTGGTGCACTAGTCTGCCACGACGCTCACGAGACCCGCGCTCGAGACGCTTCAACGTTTCGCTCGTTACTACTACGGAACAATGCAATTATGTTATGTTAAAGTTGATCTTTAATAATTTATTTATTGTCTGCACATTTATTTTGTGGTTAGGAAGTCAGTGCTACTTTTCCCATTGCTTACAGGCAAAACCCACACAGCAACACTTACAAACCATTCCAAACAGTTCCGTTCCTCTCACACTGCTGGACACGGCTCGGCGGCCTCCGGAGTCAAATCAATGTAAAGCTCAAGACAAAGACTTAGGATGCATTCCCACGCATCGATGAGTTACCCTTCTGGTAACGTTGGTGCCCTTTAAAAATCCCTCTGGACGGCTCCTACTCTTAGACCGCTACGTCGGGACACGCCCCCACGCTGTGCCTGAAGGAGTGGTCTTAGCCATTACACGTGGAAACATGAACCTGGATACATGAACAGAGTATCGGACAACAAAACCATTGCTAATTTTGCTGCTGCTATATTTGAAGCCTTATGGTTTCAATAATGTGATAGAGTACGCCTATCAGTGCCGGCAACACACTTTTGTATCACGGGCAATTAGAATGTCTTTCCGTCAACACCTGAGCAAGTCATGTCCAGCTGTGTGGGTGTGCGCTGACTGGCCAGAGATGGATCCGTCACGGAGTCGCATATTGCGGCTTTCCCGGCTCCACGCATGAACACAACATTCATCTATTTATTTCCTGCGCATATGTCCCTGAACATCAACATTTACCACCACCATCACGTTCTCAGACTACCTGCAGGACCTCACTCCCCGAGATCCCTTACTCCACACGGCCATGATTTCCTTAGTGCAGGCACTGGCTTCCTTCACTTCCCCAACACCGTCTCAGCAAACACAAAGATCTCCTCGCCAGTCAAAGTAGCTCCCTCTCAGCTTCACAGTCACACAGCTTTCCTCACCCTCACATCTCCCTGACAAAGCTTTCCTCACCCTCACATCTCCCTGACAAAGCTTTTCTCACCCTCACATCTCCCTGACAAAGCTTTTCTCACCCTCACATCTCCCTGACAAAGCTTTTCTCACCCTCACATCTCCCTGACAAAGCTTTTCTCACCCTCACATCTCCCTGACAAAGCTTTTCTCACCCTCACATCTCCCTGACAAAGCTTTTCTCACCCTCACATCTCCCTGACAAAGCTTTCCTCACCCTCACAGCTTTCCTCACATCTTCACATCCCTCTCACCCTTCTCTCAACAGTAATGTCAAACCCAGCTTCCCTTCCATCCTCCTCACAGCCTCCCACCTCCTACCTCCTCCCCCTCATCTCCCTCACGCCTCTCTCAACACTAATATAAAACAACCATCCGTCAACATCCCATCCCTCACTCACGACTCTTTCAGTGAGGCACATCCCTTTCACAGCCTCCTTATGCTCTCAGATAACTTCACTTTACCTTCTACACACTCACAGAAACTTTTATATCTGTTTTTGTCTCTGTCTCACACACAGCTTGTTCTGTTTCTGTCAGGGACCAATGCTTTGTATCAATCTGTGTCTCAATGATGCATAAAATCACATATCTAGTCCTCATTCCCAGTAAATATATATGCAAAACCAATGCCTTTGTTTGTCTATTTCCTTACCGCGAGAAAGTACAACCCCACGCTAATGTTTGTGAACGGAAGCATGAACCATTAACAGGAGCGAGATGAGAAAAAAAATAAGTTGAAGTGATAATGAAGATGAATCACTGAAGGAAAGGAATGACTGGAAAACAAAAAAACTGATCATCACATTACTGTATATTTCAGGTCATAAGGAACCTTTTTATACATTGAATGCCTGAAGCCACAAGAGCCATGTTTAGTTTACCTCTTGAAATTATACACGACGCACAAAACTGGTGTATGCTGTTGTCTGTATGCCTCTCCTTCCCCTCGCTGAACAGCACGGCTTGATGACGAATTTACTGTATGGTCACAATCTTCCATCTGAGCCACTTCCTCTGTACATAATAAGTCTGGCAGAGCTCAGAGACAGCCACATTAACAGATTCCCACTGGCAGAGAAGCAACTGGGGGCTGAAGAGTGTTGAGGGAGTCTTTCATCCCCACACTGGCTTGATCTTGTCCCTTGGTGTCAGACTGTGATGAACACTTGCGAAATCCTAACCTGACACTGGATTACAGAAAGGGTTAAGGAGTGAGATCCACATCCATCATTTTATCAAGTCACCTAGTCACTGCATCCACACAGCCCCACACAGCAGGGCCGTGCTGGATGATGTAGGGACTTATGTGAATTTTGGCCTTCTCATGGCAGGGCAAGATCTTCACCAGAAATTTTCTCGCAAAAAACAAATAAGGCAGCGTAGAACAGACGACAAAGACTTCAACATTTACAAGTAATGATCCTACTTAATAATAATCAATTAAAAGAATGAATCAGAAGTGTGATAAATGATGTATCCCTTCTACTCAATAACAAGAAGCATCATCACTGACAGAAAAACAGATCTGTGGCATCAATGCCCATATTACAAGCTCTTCCTTCCTTTGAGAACAGTTCCAACAATACCAGTATGTCAGACACAATGCCCTACAATCTATCTATGAACCACTTTTACAGTGATGACTAAATCCAACATTTGTTAGTATTAGTTTGGCACAATTTAAAAAGAGGAGGCAGAGGCTGAATGGTCAGCATGCAGGCCTGATGTCTGGAGACCTAGGTTCAAGTCCTGCCCACAGCGACAAGCTGACAATTTTCAGCCATCACCGAGTGGCCGAGGACTACCAACATGCTGTCCTGATGACCGCCTATAAATCTGGACTCTAGCAAAACTCTCAAGAGGATCAAGTGGAGCTCCGGGGGTCAGCTTGAGCCACACAAGAATGGCCTCACTATAAAATACTCGCCTGCACCACTAAAGTGCTGGGGCTAACCAACAGGCCCCATCATGAAAGCCTACCAGCACTACAGGTCTGACTTAAAACCAAGGTGAAATGCAGTACAGAAGCTGCCATCAGTTTCTGAGTTTGTAATAACAGTTAATGATGTCTCTAAGTAAGGAAGAACTTGGAATACAACTGTAAATTCTACTTAATAACCTCCATGCATGAGACCTCAAAGCTACACAATTACTGGCACTTACCTTAAGTAATATTTTCCAACCTTGAGTAAATACAAGGAAATTGGTTCTGGCAACACTTGTGACTTTTGTTAAAACATGTCAATCTTTATGAAACAGTTGATGATGAGAGGACCACTAGCAGCAATACTCCTCTGCTCAACACTGGCCGGTATTGTCCCCTTAGCACAACAAACATGGGCTGGGTATACTGTGAGGCATACAAACACAAGTGTCTCTATACTCACGTCTACTTCCACTTCATATAGCAATGCAAAGTACACCTGACTGGAAGACCTTGAAGACCTATCAATACATGGCTGAGGCTGCTGTCTGGGTGTCTACTGAGGCCAATGACACCTCCTAGGAGAACAAATGCTGATGGTTAAAATACACAGGAGGACACACAATGCACTCACTACATGATGACTGCTCAAGTTGATGTCTTACTTAATGAACAATGACTAGACTGAGTTAGAGAATACTAACAAAATCCTTTCAACTTTACTTAGCATATGGTACCTGTTCGCTAGACACACATTTAGCAAGGAATCAACGACCTACAACGGCAACCTTCTGTCGATGTTTAAGCTGCTGACAATGCAGCGATAACAACTAACACACACAGTCACTGACACAGCTACTTGACATCCACGACTAACACCTCTAATCAAGGGTGGGAAGGAGATTCACAACACCCGCAGGTAAAGCTAAGGAAATCACAAATGTGGGAAGCTAATAAAAATCAGCGGCAAATCTTAAACGTTAATGTACATATGAACAGGAGAGGCTGCGGGGAGACACTATCACAACCAATGGAGTATGTGATGGGAATGTTTCTGTTCATGGTTCTTCCCAAATCCCAAATGAGAAACGGAAAATGCCAAACAGAACAGACAGTATAGAGAAAACAGAAAAATATATACTAATGAAAAGTAATTGCACCACAGCCCTGATCCAGGTTAATTAAGAGTGGCCTTGTGATATGAGATAGTTAAGAAATGACAGGAGTACAAACAGAAAGAAAATATATTACTGGCAATGAAGAGCATGACCCTCGTTTTCATTAGGGTGGGCTGCTGCTGCTGCACTACTACTCAAGAATTAACAAAATATAACAAATAGCCAGAATTTAGCATAAAAGAAGCAGACTACTGTAGCAAAGGGAAACAGAATGGGGGAAAAAGTTTAAGCCGCTTCACATAGCCGCAGTAGAAGACAGCTAATCTGAACTTTTCAAGAGCAGAGAAAATACTGAAAATCCCACATCACAATAACAGTCACAACTCCCTCACCAACACAAGCCTTAAAGTTGCATAGCTTGGCACACAGCAAAGCCTTCCTCTCTCTCTCTCCACCCGCTATTCAGGAAGGGTATTTTAGCTAACACATAGACCCAATACGTACTCATCCTGGAAAATAGCTCTACTCTGAAATACTGACCTCAACTACAATAATGATGCACTACAGTAAAAATGAGGCTATAGGTAGGGATGAAGTGTCTCAGCATGCCACTCCTTCTCATGGTTGAAAGAGAAGAGTAGGACCAAAGCATTTTTTATCATGCCACATCATCTCACAGCTGATGAAGAAGTGTGGGGGTGAATGAAGCGTTACTGACAGACTTCTTCGTATCTCAAATTTCGCAACTTGAAGGTTCGTAAGTAAGGGAGCATCTGTGTATCTCAGTTTCCTACCACAGCTCATGTTTCCAGAGTAGATTAATTTCCTGGTGAGTATTAAGTGGAGTCGTGTGTGTACAAGCTGGATACCCAAACTCTCTCCAATACAAGCTTTCAATGTTATCTTCAGACCTCTACAATGAGTCCAGGACCCCTTTTAGCCAGGTTTTCACACCCATTGGAAAGCTAAACACACTGGGATGCAGAAAGGAACACAAGCCCTTTACAAACCTGAGCTCAGTTCTTAAATGCAATTGCGGGTTTAAGCTTTCGTTCACACACACACACACACACACACACACACACACACACACACACACACACACACACACACACCTTCAGGAAGACTTTCTCCTCCCTCATTCAAGGTCTTTCTCTATGTATGGTACTTATATACTTAACATACGATTGGATATGTATGTTTCTTGCCTACACACATGCATGCACACAGAGCTACGGACAACACGCGAGACACAGGACACGTAATGCTAGAAAATGCTCGTGTTACATCGCTATTAAAGACTTTACGAACGCTCTTTGGTACAACAGGGAAGTCGAAAGCAGACAGTGGTACACCAAGTATATAGCGAGTCACATCAATGGTATAAACGAATCACATCAATGGTATAAATCATCTGCCTAGTCAAGACATACACATCACAAGAATCACTGTTACATTTGACACATACGTAACAAAAACGTGTAAATTGCACATGAACTACAGTCAGATGCAGTTATAAAGTCCAGTTGGGAGGGGCCTGATTAGGGAGTTACCTGGCCATAGTGCTGCCTAATCTTGTTTGATGTATACGGAACATTGGACACACAGGTTAATTGGTATTCTTAGACCTAGCTTCACCTACATTAATATACAGGCAACCCTCAAATAGTACGGTTTCCAATAGTTCGGTTTTGGTTTTATACGGCTTGTCATAGAATATCTTTTAGGATTTTAAAATTTCCTGCTTGTCGGGAAATTTAAAAATCCTAAAAAATCTTCTTAGAAAATCCACATAAAACCAAAACTGAAGTATTGGAAACCATACTATTTGAGGGACGACTGTATTCTAAACGCTAAAAAGAGGTTAAGCGCATCCCCATGAGTGTTTCTTTACGTTCATGGTGTAGATACTTTGTCTACCACCAGGGTCATAAAAGTACCCATGGAAATGCCCACAAATCCTACGAAAGCCTAGTCAAGTGTATGTGCTTGAGCGCCGAAAGGTTTAAGAGTATGAAGCTGACATATGAGGGAGACTGATGGATTGAGGGTGATGTGACAGCGTTGTGAGGAGGTTCAGGCCCCACCCAAACGGACTTCATATGTTTCTCGGCCCATAGATGTCATAATTCCAGAGGTGTGGAGTCGGATATGAAAAATTTTGACTCCAACTTCAACTCCAGGAAATTTTAAGGTTGCAACTCCAATTCTGAATCTGGGAAATTTAAACCCCTTACCTGCGGATTTCCTACAAGAAGACATCACCAAGCTACAGGAATGGAACAAAAAGTGGCTGCTACAATTCAATGAAGAAAAATGTAAAGCCATGCACCTTAGGAGGGGAAATCCAGCATACCGATACCACATGGGAAACTCTCCACTATCCACCACAGAGGCAGAGAAAGACCTGGGACTATATGTAACCAGGCTACCAGTGAAGGCCAAATCCGTGCCAATCGCAGCGGACGGGTTAAGGTTGCAACTCCAATTCCGACTCCAGGAAATTTTAAGGCTGCAACTCGACTCCACACCCCTGCATAGATCCTTAGAATAAAACATATAAATTAAATGATAAAAAGCATTACCTGTATGTTTTTAGCGCTGTTGCATCAGAAGACATTGTTATATGCCGGCTTTCTGAGTGTGGCTTTTCTTATTTGCTTATTCTAATTATATATTCTCTTTCTCTTTTTCTCTCACTTTAATCTTCTTCATACACCTCCTTCACTCTACTCCATCATTTCTCTTCCTCTTGTTCTCATATTTCATTTTCATTTCTTTTTCCTTCCTTGCTCTTCCTTCTTTCTTTTCTCTCTGTTTCTCTTCATACATCCTTTACTTCTCTCCCTCATTTCTCTTCCTTTGGTTCTTCGATCATTTTCTCTTCTTTTCTTCTTCTGTGTCCTTTATTAGTTTTCTTTTCCTCCCTTTCTTTATCTGCTTGTAGCTTTTCCCTTCTTCCCTTCTTTATCTTTTTTTGTGACTTATTCTTTTACTTTCTTCCTTGTGTTCTCATTTTCTTTTTCTTTTAATACATATTTTTCAACCTTTTACTCCTTCTCCTTTCTTTCTTGCATCTTTCTTCTCTTCCCTTCTTCATCTTTTTTTCTTTTATGCATCTTATTCTTTTATTCTTCTTCTTGTGTTCTCATTTTCTTCATTATTGCACATTTTCTATATTTTTCCTATTCATGAACTTCCTCCCTTCTCACTTTATGCCTTTTCCAAATATCTTCTTATTTCTTGTATTTCCATTATTCTCTCTCTTTCTTGTTGCTCTTATCATCACAAACTGCTTCTTCATCATCTTCAATTTCGTTTCATCAATTCACAATCTTTTCTTTCATCTCAAAATCTCTTCTGTCACAATTTTTCAGACTTCCTCTTTTACTTTCCTCCTCACAGCCTTTTCCTCATCCCTCTCCCTCTCTCTCTTTGACACATATCCCTCCCTTCACCTCACTCCTCACAGCCTCCAGAGCACAAGGGCGAGGAGTGTGAGGAGGAGTCTCAGTGGGCCGTTAAGTAGGATGGAGTCCAGGATGAGCCACGCCAATACCGCCGGGACCTGTAGGGCCACGGTAAAGACCATCCCGCCCGCCAGCCACCGCCCGCACCAGTGACGGGTGGACTCGTAACTGTGGGGTGGAGAGACGAGGGGAGAGACAAAAACATAAGGTACTGGTCCATGCGTCTCTGTTTTGATATTCCTGTGTTTCTCTGTGTGGTTGCTTTTCTATGTCTGTTTGTACGTCTCCCTGTTTGTTAATCTGCCTGTCCATTTCTTTGCGTCTGTCTGTCTGTCTTTCTCTCTTTCAATAATCATTTAACAGACAAAAGCTGCACTAAAGACACCTACCTCAATAGTTTCTTCAGGAAGATGATGCCAAAGACTGGAAGTTGAAGCGTGATCCACTGGGAGAGAGACAAAATCATACCATCTTAAAATCCAGTCTTGCATGTCTCAAGTGCTGGCAATAACAACAGTGCTTTGCCGCGGGTGTGCCACATCCTCAATCAACCCTAACTTAAGCGACTGATCGAGAGGAGCACCGGGAGGCAGTATGAGCAAAGCAAAGAGTCATATATCACGGCAGCCACTATAAATTAAATTCGCCTGCACCACTAACAACCTGGGATGGTCCAAGAGAACCCCTCAAGAAAAGCTACCGGCACTGTAGGCAGCACAAAAAAAATAATAAAAAAAAGCAAGAAAAAAAAATGGTGGTGGCAGATAACAGCAACCACCACAAACACCAAATCTCTGCCGCCACTCACCAGGAAGTAAGCGTCAGGGTACGTGAGTTGACCGGGAAGCGTTGACGACTCCACGAATATCCCCCACATGAAGACTGCTCCAAACACGTCCCTTGCCAGCGGCCCGATGTACCACGGACCTGAGGGGGAGACCATGCCCTTGACGCCACTAATCATCACCCACGGCATTCACCTGTCCGAGGGCACGGGAAGGCCACTACCGAGGGACTGATGAGGTAATTCATGACTAGAGGGCAAAGGGAGGTGGAAAAGGATAATGAAGAAGTTTGGCAAGATTCAATTTACGTTTAGGACAGGATGTTTTTTTCTTTTTACAGCAAGGGGGGGAGGCAGCTCAAGGGCAAAAAACAAAAACAGCAATGAAAGAAAAAGAGCGAGAGGCCAGAAGGGAAGTCAATGGAACAAATTAAGAAGATGTGAAGTTAATGCAAATACAAAAAGTTTCATACATAAGCTAGGAAGCCTTAGGAGCGAGGAGGACGGATGGTGAAGTACAGGTTCTCAGGAGTCACCAAGTGCACGGCTTCTCACGGTCTCCTCTGATCCTTACGTGTCTGTATGCACCAGGGGAGTGAGGGGGAGGACTCACCTACTGCAGGGTACAGGAGGAAGACCAGGAGAAGGAAGAACACAGTCTGCTTGTGGCTGAGGCTGGCGGCCACAGCGATGAACCTCTTGGGCAGCATCTGTACACATCGCGCTGCAACACACAAACACATGCACTACACACTCAGCGCACCACACCACTCTGACGCCTTATTTTGCCGACTACAAATGTGTTAGCTACCTATATAAGCCGGGGGATTTCACCCTCTCAGAAGTCCCGTGTCCCTGTCCACACTGTTTTCACACTATATTTCTACAAGCGTAAAGATTTACTCTCTCTAGGGTAGTGTAAAATTCTTTCAGTTTAATAAAGGCACAGTCAAATAAAACACACAACTCAGAACTAACAAAAAGCAAAGTAGATGTGAGAGTGATTATGGAGTTTAGTGTAATGTGGTGCCTCAAAGCGGAGATAAGGTAAATACTTGTACAGGAGGTCCTCGGGTTACGATGGAGATATGTTCCTAACGACGTGTCGAAACCCGATTTTCGATGTGTCGGAACACACCTACGCCGCTGATGCTGGTCCTCCAGCCAAAGCACTAATAATCTTTCCATCTCAATCACATGACCATTACGCTGCTTCATAATCACAGTGGAGCACATGGGAGCCGATCCTTTCACATGTTCAAGAGTGCGACCTTTGTCTTTAATAATTGTGGCCACAGTCGAACGGCTTAGGCCTAGTGTGCAGCCAATATTCGTAGGTGTTTTGCCCTTTTCAGAGCGTTTCACAGTGTCTAATTTCACTTCCATAGTGATGGCTTTCCTTTTCTTACAACCACTGCCATCAGAAGAGTCACCTTTATGCTTGGGAGGCATGATCAAGGGCACAAAATTGCAAAAAAGCAACAGAAACAATGCAACACAGCGTCCAAGGAACCAAAATGGTGTACGGGCGGAATGTAAGCAACACGCCATCCTCAGTGCAATGCTTGGTGATGACGTATTCTTCAACCGCACTCAACAAACTAGTTCCCGCGCAAAATTCGCATTTATGACGCAAACGTCGAAAGTCAAAACAAGAATTATTTACTCATTTATGGAGACCGAGTCGTAACCACGAAACGTCGTAGGTCGAAACCATCGTAATCTGAGGATTGTCTGTAAATGACTGCAAACTAGGGTGGCTTTCTTTTTCCTGGAAACTTGACCCTCAACCTTGCTTTTGTTGGAAGTGGAAAACAGATGACAAAGACAGTGTGAATGAGATCTGATTCCTTTTTCCTCAGTCCTGCTAGAGCACTAAATGGAGTGATGATAATGACGATGATTATGAGTGGGTGAGTGAGAACTGTTCCTCCTTCCTCACCTTGCCTCCTCACCAGCACCAGGAGGACACAGCAGGAGAGGAGCAACAGGCAGCAGGAACCAATGCCAAGCACATACAGCAACAGGAACTTGGCGTGAGGAGAGAAATAGAGTACTGTGAGTGTGGGCATAAGATAGGATAAAAAGCAGGTAGGATATGTCTGTTAATTTGAGTGTTCAAGTCCTACAAGAATTCATATCAGAAAAAGAAACACTAAAAAAATTGAGATGAGGCATAAAACTGGGAATCAGTGTCAAACTAAAGAGGAAAGGAAACATTGTTAAAATAAAGGTACCAGAGCCCAAGACATTACCATATCATGAAAGTTGATGGAGAGGACGGAGGCTGCCAGAAGGGAAGGAAGGGGCCGCTCAAACCCGGCACCATCCATCCCAACCCTCAGGAGAGACTTGCTACCCGATGCATTACCAACCAACACCTGAAGAGCAAGGTTAGGTTAAGGATGAGGATTGCAAAGGTCGGATGGTAAACAAAGCCATAGTCCCAAGAGTCTGAGCCCACCTGCAGGGTTTTGACAAAGTCCTTCTCGGAGATCTGAGGGTCCCACGCCTCGAGCTGCAGGTCCACGGTGGCGGTGTAGAGCGGGCCGTAGCGGTGCTCACAGGTGATCCAGTGGCCCAGGTTGTCGTCCACCCTCACGGACACCGCCAGCACCTCCTCGTTGCTGAAGACTAGGAGCCTGAGGAAGGGGGGCTTGTGGTGATAGAGGTAAAGAAACACTGATAAAGGAAATCCCAGAGCCTGAAGGGGTGGCATGACAACTCTTCTGTGCAGGGAAGAGAAAGGAAGGGAAGGAAAGGGGAGGGGTAGGGTTAGATGCTGCTGGTGTGGTAGCGGAAAGGGAAAGTAAACAGTTGCGAGGTGCAGGTATTTTGAATCTTATACCGATCAAATTTTCAAATCAATTTTCTTGGATTCTGTATTTTTAGCCAGCCAGACTTTTGCTGGATATTTGGGGTTTCTGGATACCCTGGGGCCAGATAGTTGGGGTTTTACTGTAATAATAATACAAATAATGGGATGGAGAAGTGTCTTGATAATAATACTAATACAAATAATGTTAACACAAGGGTAAGCGGGGAGCAGCATCAACAGCATCACTCACCTCAGCATGTATCTGAAGGCTCCCTGGCCCTTGGTGTAGCGCTGGACACGGGCCACCATCACCACCGGCCACGAGGGGTGCGCCACATCCACCCAGTTCACCAACCCATTGTCCACCGAGAGGATGCGGTACCTGCCAAGGGAGGCCATTAATAACAATGCTTCTCCCTGACATGAGTACAAATAGGATTGACGAGTACAAGCTGGTCTAGTCAAGTAGCACAGATACACCCACCTGTGGTTATGGGACCAGTCTGCCAGCTCCACCTCCAGCAGGCCCGTGGGGTGTCTAGCCCACAGGGGGTCCAGCAAGCCATAGCCAGTGTGTAGGTGGCCACAGATGTACACCACCCCCAGGGACAGCAGCTTCATCACATCCCTGGGGGAGATGATGGTGTTGCTCGGGTAGTGGCCATAGAACACCACCACGTCGCCCTTGGCTCGCGCCTCTGCAAAGGGATGGTGTTGGATTACTACTGTGTGTGGGTGGGAGGGGGAGGTCACAGGAGGATTGGGGGTACAAGAGGCATGAAGGGATTGATGGTACATAGGAGTAGGATCAAAGGATGCAGAGGATGGATGGAGGTGTGCAGGAGGGGGAAAGAGGGTGCAATTCCATGACTGAACATACTAACCCAATTCATGGATTCATTTTGATCATGTCTTGCATTCACAGATAAATAAACTTAACATATTGACAGCAACTTACTGATGGCAGCCTCCTGGAGCCTCAAGTATTCCTCTTCCGGGAGGTAGCCGAGGAAGTTGAAAGCCCTGAGGCCGGGCATGAGGGAGGCATCAACAGGCAGCAGGGTGATGTTCCGCCCCTCGCTGCCAGGAACCACCGTGCCCAGCCTCCGCCCAGGGATCCCAAGACCCGTCTGTACTGCATAGGCCCTGAAGTGAGCGTGCTGAACCTCGTCAAAGTTATCTGTTGAGGGAAAATTACATGCAGGGAAAATATGCATTAACAGATTTAATTTAGACTTAACTATATGAATCTTTTGCTTTCATTAAGTTGTACACTAAAACTATTCTCAAGTTAAGTAAATGGTACAAACAAGGCATGCAAAAATATAACTGTTCATGTGGGTGTGCTGCATAAATGTGTGCTAACAACTTGTGTGCATGCGTGTAAGCGTACATATATGTGTGTGTGTGTGTGTGTGTGTGTATGTGTGAAGTGAGGATGTGCCTGAGAATGTGTGTGTGAATTTATGTATAACTGTGAATAGGTGTGTATACAAATACCTACATATGAAACTTGATATACCAAGACATGATTGTATTTTGGAGTGCGTGTGACTGTGTGAGTGAATAAGACAAAGCAGCTATTGTCAGAAAAGTCAGCTTACCGTGGTTCCCGGGGAGGTCAAGCCACTGTGTTGTGTTGTGCAGCACCAACCTGTCTCTCACCGAGCGCTTGTATAGACTCCACTCCTGCGGAAGCTGGGCCAGCTTGACCCCGAAGGACTTGCTGTTGGTGAGGTCACCTGGCAGAAGATGGAGGAGCCGTGTGCAGTAACAAATTCAGTGATTTAGAGAGTGAGGAACAATCCACAAAGAAAGAAAAGGAAAAAAGGAAAGAAAAAAAGTACACAGGAAAGCTACTCAATTGCCTTATGAGTTGTCACTTCCTCTCAATGCACTTGTTCTGTGTGTGTGAGCGTACCTGTCACCACCACGGCCGAGGGCTTGAGCAAGGTGATGGCATCATCCACAAACTCCTGGAAGTGCTGCACCTCCTCTGCAGCGCCAGTGTGGAGGTGAAGGTCTGACACCTGCAACACAGAGGCAACACTAAGAAAACAGTGAAAAGGACAAACCAAGAGACGTAACACAGCACAGCATAAAAACACCACACAACACAACATAAAAATAAATCACCTGCCGCTTAACACTTACCTGCACAAACCAGGTGATCCTCTTGGCACTCTCCCTGTTGATGCGCTGCTCCCACTCCTGCTTAGAGTAGCGCAGGTAACTGGCCTCCAGGTACTGCGAGGAGGACTGGTACCCCTCCTCCGTCAGATCAAGGGTGCGCAGGGGCAGGCGGGCGCCCCAGGACCGCAGGATGAGCAGGGTCGCCGAGGCCAAGCACAGGGCCGTCGCCGCTGCCAGGTACACCCGGCGGCCTCGCGGTGTTATGGCCCGCAGCCACAGCACGGCCATGGGGGCGGCTGGCGGAAAGGAAGTTAACCTAACTGAAATATTGGACTCTACATATTTTAACACTGATAAAGCAAAAGTCAGCATTTACTGATTAATTCATAAGTAATTGTTTTTGTGCCTCCCTTTTTATTTTTCTTAGTTTACTCACAGTCTCTTATTTTTCATATCAATGTCTGCTCATTGAAGGGACTCTGTTTGGGTCTATATCATTTTTTTTTTTTTTTTTTTTTTATTCCCCTAATGCCCTTTCATGGATCTCAATTTCATGGACTGTTTTGTGATACTAGTGATGGCTCTACATGACCTCTGCACTATGAACGGGAAAACCACCCCTGGTTAATCTTCTCTATGGCCTTAGAAAATAGTCATAATGGAAGCTTGATATTTTTAAGAACAAGGACCAGAGTTACATCAAAGTTGCCAGCTTTGTAAAATCTAAAACACATTGAGAAAAATTAAATATATGTAACTTAAGATACATAACACACAGACATGAGCACTTGACATCTTAACTCCCTCCTGGCTTCCTCATGACACCCCCACACCTGTCATCACACCCACACCTGTCATCACACCCACACCTGTCATCACACCCCCACACCTGTCATCACACCCACACCTGTCATCACACCCCTACACATCATCACACCCCCACACCTGTCATCACACCCACACCTGTCATCACACCCACACCTGTCATCACACCCACACACCTGTCATCACACCCACACACCTGTCATCACACCCCTACACGTCATCACACCCCCACACCTGTCATTACCCCCCCACACCTGTCATTACCCCCCCACACCTGTCATTACCCCCCCACACCTGTCATTACCCCCCCACACCTGACTGACAGCCCTGACATGACGGTATACGGGAATGACATGACAGAGGTACAAATTCAAGCACTTCAAGACTGTTCTAGCTTAAAATAATAATAAAATAGTGAGTTATAGGTAAAAATGACACCCAAAAACTGTCCCATACCAACTGACAGCCCTGACATGACGGTATAAGGGAATGACATGACAGCGGTATAAATTAGAGCACTTCAAGGCTGTTTTAGAAGGAAATTAAAGGTTCTTCTTGTTCTTATTGGAGTCAGCGTACCTCAGATGTGGCTCTCAGGCAGGTATCCGTCAGCCATGGTCTAAGATGATCTGTCAGGCAGCATCAGTGTCAGCATCACCATCAGCATCAGCAGGATCAACATCATCATCATCAGCAGGTACATCCTTCCCTTCGTCAGTTTAACGGTTCATTTCTGTTGATTTTGTGCAGTAGTTTATCTTTAAGGTTTTCTCTACTGAACAAAAACTTTCCTATAATATCATTCATCAACATCAGCAGTATCAACATCAACATCAGCAATTACATCCTTCCTTCTTCTTCAGTTCAGCGGTTCATTTCTGTTGATTTCGTACAGTAGTTTATTTTTAAGGTTTTCTCTACTGAACAAAAACTTTCCTATAATATCATTCATCAACATCAGCAGTATCAACATCAACATCAGCAATTGCATCCTTCCTTCTTCTTCAGTTCAGCGGTTCATTTCTGTTGATTTCGTGCAGTAATTTATTTTTAAGGTTTTCTCTAATGAACAAAAACTTTCTTATAATATCATTCATCAACATCAGCAGCATCAATATCAACATCAGCAATTGCATCCTTCCTTCTTCAGTTCAGCGGTTCATTTCTGTTGATTTCGTGCAGTAGTTTATCTTTAAGGTTTTCTCTACTGAACAAAATCTTTCCTATTATATCATTCATCAGCATCAGCAACATCAACATCAGCAGCTATAATATACATCGATCCTTCCCTTCTTCAGAGTTCAGCAGTTCTAGTTCTCTTGATTTCGTACAGCAGTTTATTTTTATCCTCAATGTTTTCTCTACTGAATAAAAACTTTCCTATAACATCATTCATCAGCATAAACATCAACCAGGCAACTACATCCTTCCCGTCTTCCTTAGTTCAGCGGTACGATCAGTTGCCTTGTTTGATTGATTGATAGTTGTTTATCCTTATTCTCATTGTTTTCTCTACTGGATAAAAACTTTCCTATGATACTATTTGGATTTTTCTTCAATGGCTGCTGTTCTGTGGTTCTATAAACATCCCCCGGACACCCTGAAATGACAGTATAGCGGGGAACATTAGAAAAGAAAACTAACAGCAAGAAAACAAAAAAGAAAGAAAAAGAAAAGGAAAAGAAAAACACCAATAGAGAAGCTAGAAAAGGAAAAGATAAACAAAATTTCAGCTGATCTAAAAAATGAAGAAAAAATGGTTCCTCTGTTTCTTTGTGCCGTTGCAAAGGCCACAAACATTACCTCCTCCTCTTCCTCTCGTGACCTGTTGACGGCCCCCATGCTGCCCTCCCCGCCCTGCACGTGTCCACCTTTAATTAACCTTCAGGGCCTTGGGTGTGCACTTGGAGAGGCAGGACAGAGAAAAGATAACACCTGGAACTGACGGAAGGTAAAGACAGATGGTACAAGTGAGTCACGCCTGAAGAAGAAGGGTCAGCGCCGTGTCTGCAAGAGGAATCTGTCAGTCACTCGCTTATTTGGACACCATGGGGAAGATCAAGACGACGACGGTGAGGTGAGTCGGATGGAAGAACACCTTTCATTGCTGACCGCTGATGAGGTTTTTGGTCCCCACTCCGCTGTATGGGAGAAGTAAAGGGTGAGGCTAGCCAGGCTCACCAATAAGGGCTGCTGGTTTCTTACACCTGTCGCCTGTTCAAGTTAATACCAATAAAATTTTACAATATTGAGTGAATAGCTGCACAATATTTTACTGTAGATGGAAAATTTAATATAGGTACTAATACTGGCTGAAACATATCAACTTACATTCACTAGAAAGATGAAGAGTGCAGGGAGATCTGATAGAAGTATTCAAATGGGTTACAACAAAGGCGATATAAGTAAAGTACTGAGAATTAGCCAGCAAGATAGAACACGCAGTAATAGATTCAAATTAGAAAAGTATGTTCTTATAGCTAGTACCTCAATTTTTATGCTTCTTTTTGTAAAACTTGAAATAAATCCATTGTTTCAACCATGAAGTTTTCTGTTGTATATCATGTAGAAATCTAAAACTAAAATAATATTTTACAGGGAGAAGGATCAGAAGGATGAGCAGATATTTTTGGTGTCCAAGCTGAGCAGCCGAGATGATGGACAGGATGAGTATGACCACAACGAGGAGGAGGACGGGGAGGAGCAGGAGGCGGCCTCACAGGCACGGCTTCTCTCCGACATGATGAAAATAACCAAGAAGTGAGTGCTGTTGATGAGGTTCTGGGAGCAGGGTAGGACTTGTATCAATGGAGTTTAGGTTAGTTGATTTCATGCTAAATATGTACATAGTAGGCCAGGATTGGTTTGCTAACATAGTGGTGGATGGATGGAACAAATTTGGCAGTCATGTGATAAGGATATGGTTGTAGTAGTAAATAAGCAAGATATAGTAAATAAGCAAGATATAACATGTAACAAATTGATTCAAGTTAGATCCGTTGAAATTCAAATAAGTCGTAGGTAAGAATCAAATGTTAACTGTTCATTAGCTGTACCACTGACTACTGTAGAATTGCCATTCATGTTACACCCAAATGATTGTTGTTGCCTTCATGAGTGGTGGGCCATTGCACTGTATGATGACCAGCTGTGTCTTGTGCCCACAGAAAAATGGTACAGCAGGCCGTCCGCACCTCACTCAGCACCTCTGCTGCAGACACCAGTCACTTACTTGCTTCCCTGGGTCCCTCCGCTCTCAAGAAAGCCAAGCACAGCCACACCCTCCCCATCACCCTGGAGAAGACTGTGGCTAAGAAGGTAAGTTGATGGCTGGCTTCATATAACTGAATTGTTGTTTATCCTCAAACTAATCATCCTTTAAAGGTTCAACTCTCAGATGCAAGAGTTAACTGGTATCTTCGTTTCTTCATTCCTTTTACTGATAAACTTACGAAAAGCCTTTTACTCTATTTCTTCCATGGAACTTATGACTTAAATTTTTTGAGAGGAGAGTATCAAGAGTCTTTCCCTGCCTTCCATACCCAAGAAAAAAAACATCTTCCAAACATCAGGTTTTTCCTCCTAAGTGAGACGTATCTACTTAAGAAGGATAACTGCTCACACCCAAGGTTGAAACTACTGCCTCTCAGCATTATTTTCTTGCCTCTGTGTCCCCAGATTAAGCGTGCAGCCGGGTACGAGAATGTGGCAATGGAGGCAAACAAGTGGGCCAAGTTGGTGAAGATGAGACGGGAGGCTGAGCAGCTCCACTTTCCTCTGAGGGACACCAGCCTACAGGTCAAGGCAGTGGATGATGCAGAACCCTTGCAGATGAGGCAGCCGCTGGAGAAGGAGGTCTATGCTCTGCTGCAGGGGGCCAAGCTGGTGCAAGAGAAAAAGGTGTGCATGGTTGTCTGGAGTCTTTACTCAAGTGATTTGGCACTCTGAGAAATATGTAGCATAGTTATTATTATTGTCATTTTTATTATTATAAGTATCATCATCATTTTGCTGTGGTGGCCTTGACAATAACAGGCAGCTTATATATACATCCTCATTTTCCATAACACTTGTCCATTTTGTCATTGTGCCTTTACTCTTTTATTGCGGCAATGTGGGTATGGTTTCCACATACCTTTTTTTTTTATCATCAGACGTCCTCTAAACCACAGAAAAAGTAATCATGTCATCAGCTGAGCACCAGTGAATTAGACTAAATTATTGCTTATGTCATGGCCCAAATAGCAATCTTATCATGCATCTCTCACCCCACCAGGAAACAGAGGAGGAAGAGGCGGTGCGCAAGGCCCTCTCGCTGGAGGAGATACGAGAGCGAAACAGGGAGCTGTGGCGGCAGAAGGAGATGAAACGTCGGTATGAACAAAAGGCCAGACTGATGAACAAGAGCAAGAGCAGGAAGTAAGTCTATAGTGGTATATAAATCATGGAATAGTGACTAAAAACTATTGAGATATATGACTCTAGCTTGGCCCTTACTGCCTCCTGGTGCTGTGCTTAACCAAATTAATTCCAAGGCACCACCGACTGCTCCGGCGCGAGAGACTAAGGAAGCAGCGAGCGGAACTTGAGGAGCTGCAGAAGACTGACTCCGAGGCAGCGCTGGAACACCTGAGGGAGCTGGAGCAAGTGAGGATTGAGGAGCGGATGAGCCTGCGCCACAAGACTTCCAAGTGGGCCCACCTGCAAGGCTTTAGAGCCACCAAGGACAAGAATGTGAGTGTGTGTGTGTGTGTGTGTGTGTGTTGTAGACAGTACCTCTTCTATTATTTGATACAGTAACTTGTACCTATTAATGCCTTTTGGTACTTAGGACTCGGATAAAACAATATGATATTCCCCTAAGTAGTTCATTAAATAGAGGGTTTACCATTGTATTATTGTTTATCATACCACCAATACATTTTCCCTCATATTTCTTTTACCCTTTTATATTGTTCTCCATTGCATGTAACACTAGCCAGCATCTTCATTCTTTCAGCCCTGTCGCTAGTAAACTCACGAACGACTCCCTTTCGTCTGTATTTCCTTTCTGACCTGAGCATCATGAGGGGAGTATCAACACAGTCCTCAAAACAAATCTAATCAGTGACTGTCATGTTCTTCCTCCATCTCCTAAACATCATAGAGCAGCATGTTGGCGACCTTTTTCAAAACATTTTCCCCCAGCCTTTCTCCTGTACTATAAAAAACAAACACTTAATTCTCACTACATGCTGACTTCCCTCCCCCTCAGGCAATGGCAGCCCTGCAGGAGAACCAGCGGATGCACCGAGAGCTGACGGCCAAGACAGCCAAGGCGGCGGACACTGATGACGAGGAGGACTCTGAGGGTGATGATGCGCAGGTGAGTCTGATGCAGATTAAAGGATGCATGTCTTACCCTCAGCCAAGTTGGATTTACTCTCTCCGTGACATTGTTTTGCTGGATAGTTTGCCATAGCGTGAACGATATTGATGCAGTGTAAAGAGCCTAAGGAGAACAAGGATCTATTTCCATTATATATATACAGTAGTAGAACCTATAAGTCTTGAGAGTGAGGATTGTTGCTGGATCATATGCCCTCTCTTTTATTCATGTTTTTTTTTATATCCACATGTCCTGCCATTACAGAAGGAGGGCGAGGGAGCAGTCGCAGACCCCTTCAACCCCTGGACCAAGAACCTCGCAGGGACCGCCAAGGAAAAGGGAAGCTCCCCCGCAGACGAATCCTTCACGAGGTTCAAGAAGTTCTGGGAGGAGGTGAACCGGAGAAAGGAAACTGACCAGAAGATTGAGGAAGAGATGGAGAAGAAGATGGAAGAGGATGAAGATAACAAAGAGGAAGATGATGATAAGGCGGAGGAGGAGGAGGAAGTGAAAGATAATGAGGAAGAGGAGGAGGAAGGCAGTGAAGAAGAGGAGGAGGAGGAGGAGGAGGAGGGTGAAATGGCTGAGGAAAAAGAACAAGAAGTGGAAGAGAGCAGAACAGAAGAGCCATCACAAGAATCACCTGGAAATCCTAATGAGAAAGAATCAGAACCTCGTGACAACAGGGACACCGAAAGTAGCTCTAGAAAGCGAAAAAGGAACAAAAAGGCAAGAGAAACCATAGAAAGTCTCGGCGACGTACCAGTCAGCGTCGACGAACTCCTCGACGAAGCTGAGGCGAAGATCAAAAACAAAATCCAGAAGAAACTTAAGAAGCTGGGAATGAAGAGCAGTGAGCCATGGAAGGACGTGAAGACAAAGAAGAAGACTAAGAAGAAGAAGCCCAAAACCGCCGCTGCCACTGATGCTATCGCGGAAATACACGAATTCGACTTCACTTCAACACGGACGCAGGAAAACATAGATGAGAAGGAAGGGAGAGCAAAGACGCTGGAAGATTTAGAGTCACTTCAAGAGGAGAGTCGGGACAAACTTCAAGAGGCAGTACACACCCTGAGGAAAGGTTCTGAAGGCTCTACCACCACCACTACCACACAGTCTAAGGAGCCCAAACTTCAAGTCGACCCTAACAAGTTCCTTCAGGTAAGAGAAAATAGCCTGCCGTTCTTTCCCTTCAAACTACCCACCCATAACTTTAGGTTCATGGTACAGAAGAAGGGTCATAAAACTAATCTGGAAATGCCCCTAATGGCCTAACCTCTACGAAAGCCTAGTTAAAATGTGTGCTTGGGTACCTATGTGTCTCTTCATGGTACAGAGGAAGGGTCAAACTACCAGAAGGGTCATGAAACTAGCCCTGGAAATGCCCCCAAACCTTTATGAAAGCCTAGTCAAATATGTGTGCTTGCATTCCAAAATATTTAAGAATGTAACCCTAAGTGTCTTGTGGGCTACAGGTGGAGGCCAAGTGGCTCGCAACGGCCCAGCCAGACAATGTGGGTGAGGCGGGAGAGGCCTTGGACGATGAGGAGAGAAACGAAGAAAAGGTGGAAGACATCATCCGAGAAGCCTTTGCCGATGACTACCTGATGGAAGAGTTCAGGTGTGTAGTCTCATCAACTGACCAGCGTTGTCAATTTATCATACTTAGCGCTTTGTATTTTCATAGTTTCTGACCGTTAACTATTTCACTAAAGAACGAAAACCATCAGTATACAACAGTTTTGACGATAACTTTAATAGACTTGTTATTTGTGTGGGTATGAGAGTTTTGGGGCCTCAAAATGATAAATACAATGTTCAATATGATAGTTTGGCAATGCTGTGACTGGCCTTCACTCCTCTCCAACTGACTGGCTCTTCTTCGTTCATAGTCCATCTCCCATTCTTGTGATTATCCTTCTCCATTTTCCTGGGTCCAGTGTTAATCCTTCCTCCATCTCTAACACTTCTATGTCTTGTTGCACTGCTCCTCTCCATGTTCTTCCTCCTCATACCTCCACCATCCTCAGCACTCTGCCCTCTGTCTCTCGTCTCACATGTCCAAACCATTGCAACCTTCTTTGTCTTTCTCCTCTGTATCCCTTTCAAACCATATCTCTTGACTTTTGAAATATCACCCCCATTCAGCAAAAATTCCATTGGTACTTATCTAGTATTAAATGGAGAGTCTACTGTGGATGTTTTGTCACAAATAGCCTTGATTAGCCTCTCAAACGCTGTGTAATTTTGTTTTCAGCTCCGAGAAGGCCGAGGCGATCAAGAAGGACCAGCCGGGCAGCATGAGTCTGGCGCTGCCTGGTTGGGGGGACTGGACGGGACCCAGCATTAAGATGTCCAACACCAAGATGAAGAAGTTCAGGTGAGGGGTGCTAAAGAGTGTGTGTGTGTGTGTGTGTGTTTCAGTAGTGATTTGTTTATAAGTTGATTTTAATGTCATTTGTATGGCATTTACTTAATATTTTTTCTGCTGTTGAATTTGCTTTTTAGGTTTGATTTTATATTTTTTTGTGTATTTTAAACCAGTGAGGAATTATATTCTGAAGTACGGTTGTTATCATTATTAACTAAATCTCTCTCTCTCTCCCCAGGCTGAGGGTCCCGCACGCTCCCCGCAAGGACTCGCGCATTGGTCATGTCCTTTACAATGAGAGGGCCGACGTCCACACCAACCTGCGCAAGACCATGGTGAGTCTTGCTCCTGCCATTACACTAGACGTCTCTGCCTCTGAGAATATACACATAAAAAAACATGCCCTCTCTGGCGACCTTAATGCTACACAGCCTCTGGGAAAATAGTGACGTAAACATCTCACACTTTCAGGTTAGTGACTTGCCATACCCATTCAAGAGTGTCAAGGACTTTGAAGCTTCAGTTCGGGCGCCAGTTGGTCGCCTCTTCGTGCCCGAGGCCGCCCACAAAAAGCTAATAGCACCGGCCACTGTTACCAAGATAGGCACAGTGATCGAGCCCATAACAGAGGACGAGCTGCTGCGCCATGATATCCGGGCCAAAGGTGAGGGAAAACCAGACAAACCAGGTGGCGGAGGCGGCAAATGGAAAGCCACCAGCGACGCAGCCAGTCAGAGAGGCCGAAATAGGAAAGCATCGAAGGTGGGAGCAAAGCGTTCATAGGGATGATATATACAACTAATTCTGGGTCCCTGGGTTGTCATCCATTTGTTTGTGATCAGTATCCATGCCGTTATTCATGTCACTAAGAAAAGTAAGCATAAATTATGAAGCTGAGAAGCATTTGTTTATCTTACCACAGCTATGACTGTCTCAAAATTTCAGTAAGTTGACTAGAAATATATTTGACACACTGAAGACACAGGTACAGAAGAGGTTTGGATACAGCTAAGACAAATGGATGTTCAGCCTAAAAGAGTATGTAGTATTTGGTATTTTTTTGTAATTATTAAAAATATGAATGTTGATAACTAATACATGTTTTAATTGTCTCCTAAGAACTATATTGTCAAGTAGTAGTAGTAGGAATATTAGTATCATTATTGCCATTGTTATAACTAATGAGGTATAGACAATGTGTGTGTATTTACTTATTTGCTCTTCCTGCATTTCGCTCAGCTGGGAAGATGTATGTACTTGGGATGAAAGTTGTCTACCCCCATGTTGTCACAATGGTAATGTGGCACTGATGATAGTGGTACAGAAGGTGATGCAGTATGGGGAACCTTGCCCCCCTCCCTTTTTTTATTGTTGATGTATGGGCAGGCCAGAGACTAAAGAAAATTACAAGAAAATATGATGCTCCTGTAAAAAGAGGAACTAGAGGGGAATGAGTAGGATGTAGGTTTCAGTGAGATCATTTGAATTGTTAACAGAGGAAGGGCTGTGGTTTCTCAAGTCTTCATGTCCTCAAATTTGGCAAGGCATACTCCACAGCTGGGCTACAGTTTACATGGATTAGGCTGATCGGCACCTAAGCTCACAAAAAGCTTTTCCCTGGGTGGCCACTCCTTCACAAGTAGATAAGTAAGTACCGGATGGCAGGAGGCAGCTTCCATTACTGCCAAGAGGCCTCAGAATGGGTTGTGAGCTTCATGCTATAAGTAAAACTGGACCCTCTATGAAAATTTTGACAAACTAATTCAAAGGACAGAGAAACATATATACAAACTCTCATATATATCATAAAAAAAAACAGGTCTTTACAAGTATGGTACAGAATAGTGGAAGGTTGTCATATATATCCTAAAGGAACAACATGTCTTTCTTTACAAGTATGGTACAGTATAGTGGAAGGTTGTCATATATATCCTAAAGGAACAACGTCTTTCTTTACAAGTATGGTACAGTATGGTGCATTCCGTACATACTCGTGCAAAAGTTGAACTAAGAACTATTCTTCTAAGGTCAAGTTTAGGAGCTTGACTATTGCATGGATATCACTTGTTATGGGGGTGAAGAGTACTCCTCAGTGGAACCTGTCATGGCCTTCGGAGTTACAAGGGATTTTTGCATGGGACTATTACAAGGGATTGACTTTACACGAGCATGAAGCGTACAGTAAGTGCTATCACAACATTTTAAAAAAAGGAAAGAAGAATGACCATCAAGGTTAAGTAACAGGAACAGGAAGTAACACAACCTTTAAAGTAACTATAAACTATTGGGACTATTCACTCGCCTTCTCAGAGGTGGGAAGGAATTGCACTAGGAGGAGAAGGAGGGGAGCCGTTTGATGAGGAGGGGGTAGCCGGAGGAGGGAAGCGTATGATCATAGTGTTATCGTTGCCGTCCTCGCTCGTGTAGCCCAAGGAGGAGTAGAACGGCTTCATGGAGTCCTTACAGTCCAGGCCAAGCTTGTAGCAGCCAACATGACACGCCAGAAGGTTGATGGTGGTCACAATCCTGCAAAGGCAAGGCATCATGATCACTTCCTTAAAAGGATGCCCACACAAGAAATTGGTACTCAAATAGAAATATATGAGTAACACAGAGTTAGTCTTATATTAATGACTGAAATATACCATAGGACAGTTGTCTTCCTCCCTTGCAGTATTTTGTGGTACTCACAGTTTGCCGAGCTGCTTCCCCCGGTACTGGTCACTGACCACCACGTCCTCCAGGCGTCCTCTCTGTAGACACCCAGACAGGTTGTTACAAGCGAAGAACAGTGGCTTACTTATGAAACTCTGGAGCAGCTTCTCCTCTACTGTATTTCATTCTTCCTATGATAGATTGTTTCTCAAGAGAATCAAGATACATCTGAAACTAATTGATATTCTCCCTTTTTAGCTTGTATCACTTTTTCTAGGAGCAGCATCTTTTGTCTTCTCTTTTTTTAGTCTCCTTTATTCTAAAGAAGAGTTGGCAGCCATGAAAGCGACAAGACTTCCAAACAGAACTGATGAACGACTTAATGATAACCCAACAGACAGCTATGCCCAAGGGTATGACATGACCACAAGTCCAGTAACCCTGCACATAATAACTCATGAAACAAGCTGTTTACCACCAGCCCTCCTCATCCATGCATCTATCTACCTTACTTTCATTTGAACAACTCGAAGTAATATTTGCTTTACATGTATACCTGCTGAATTTGTTTAATTTTATCTACCCCTCTTTATCAACAAGTTCTTTCCTCTCTCCTTCCTCAACTTGTGTTTATCCAGTTTGTTAGTATGCTGCCCAGTGCATTCAGGTATGACAAACCTATAATGCTTTGGTGTTCCCCCTTTGTGTAGGGTGACTGACCCTTGTAAACTTTTAGTGTCTCAATACCGCTTACTACACAAGATGAGAGTAATGTGGCAACACTGTTACACCCACCACAGGTCTTGTCAGCTGTGTGGACACCCACCACTGTTACAAATTAAGTTGTGTTAGGTGCGGTGTTTGTGGTGATGGTACCCTAACCACTACTACTTCTGTTACTACTACTACTACTACTACTACTGCTATTACTATTACTGCTACTATATACCTGCCGAGAGAGAGAGAGAGAGAGAGAACTTATCACATGTTATCAGGTGACAAGTGATACTACATGCTTATCAAATATTTCAATTAGTAGGAGTGAGGTTAAGGTGTTATGTTATTCACCCACTGTCTGATCACATGCTTCTCTCTCTCTCTCTCTCTCTCTCTCTCTCTCTCTCTCTCTCTCTCTCGCGCGCGCGCGCGCGCGCGTGTATAACCTAGTTAGTTAAACTAATGTTAATAAACCCATCAATCTACCGATCCATCTCCTTATACTTAACTGTATCTTTCTATCTATCTATATACCGATCTTTATTTTTGTCTGTACTCACTGTGGCACATTCTCTATGTCTATGTAGAGTTCGACCTATCTATCTATCTTTGTCTACCTACCTATCTATCTATACACCAGTCTGTCTCTGTACTCACCTTTGCGCACCCTCGGATAAACTTCATCTCACAGGCGAGTGTCGCGGCCCCCACCACCCTGCCCTGGTCCACGTCCTCGATCACGGTGACGTAGTAGTGGCCGCGGCACGCACGCATCGCCTCGAACCGCTCTGAAACGTTGCGAGGCAGGATGTGTGAGGCGTTGGTTGACAGGGTGAGGGAGAGGGAAAACGTTGACAGGGGAGAGATGAAACGTTGAAATGAGAGAGATGGAGTGTATTTGGAGTGGCAGGATGCGTGAGGCGTTGGTTGACAGGACGGGGGAGAGGGGAAACGTTGACAGGAGATGAAACGTTGAAAGGAGATGAAACGTTAAAAGGAGGAGAGATATGAAAGGCTGACAGGAGAGAGAGAGAGGGAGAGAGGGAGAGTTGAAAGCAAGAGAGATGAAACATTAAAAGTATCGGGTTCCCATTACGACCATCTTCCAAGGCCACAAAGAAGATTAACCGGGTTGCCATGCGTTATTTTCCCGTTCAAGATGGAGAAGTCGTGTAATACTATCACTGGGGTCACAAAACAGTCCATGAACATCCCAGCAGCATCTTCTACGAGAGGCTTTTCGAACAGGCGAACTGAGGCGCCGATACGCTGAAGAATATGGGTCCAAATCTCACTTCCAGACAGGTTTGGCGGGTCGCTTCTGGCTTGTGGTTGACCTTGGCTGAATGTCGCTTACGAGTGGTGGAATTTTACTCGCATATGGCGCCAATTAAATTCCATGCGATACTCTCTCTCTCTCTCTCTCTCTCTCTCTCTCTCTCTCTCTCTCTCTCTCTCTCTCTCTCTCTCGTTTACGGAACTATAGCTATGATAAAATAAAAATAAAATACGGAACATTATATAGGTTGCGACCGCGACTCACTCCTGTAAATATGCAAACACACACACACACACACACACAGGAGAAAGTAGTAGGCCTAGAGGTAGTAATAGCTGTTATAGAGGGGATGGTCGTATGTAGAGTTAGTAGTAGTAGTATAATAGTAGTAATAGTAGTGGAGAGGGACGTATTGAGAAACAGGAAGAAGGCGAGTAAGCTTCTGTAAGGTCAGCTGTATTGAGAGAGAGAGAGAGAGAGAGAGAGAGAGAGAGAGAGAGAGAGAGAGAGAGAGAGAGAGAGAGAGAACTTACCTTCAAATTTTTCCCTAGAGATGTCCCCAACTTTGGTCAGCTGAGCGAGAAGTTGAAGAAATCCTGCAATGAGAGAGAGAGAGAGAGAGAGAGAGAATATCAGGTTTTGTTTCTTCAGACTAGGTTATTAATTGCGTAACTCCTGTCAAAGGATAATGAATGCCAAGCTAAACACGAGATAAGAGAAACTGGAAGGGCAATCACACTAATTCCTGCCTCTAAATTAATGTAACCACACTTACGTAAACTCTCTAATCTAACCTAAGCCAATCATTGCGTCATACTTTAAGCCTAACATTCCTGCCCTTAAACTAACTTTCAACCCTTCTTTTGCATGGCACGCTCCGCCCAACTTGTTTTTTTTGTTTTTTTTTCCTCCTCAGCCCTCTCTCTTCCTCTTCCTGCTTCCCTACCTCTATCATTACTGCTACCTAACCTTCTTCACAACTCCTGCCACCATCAACTCTCCCCTCCATCATCATTTCATATCTATTTTTCCTCTATTCATTTGTTTCTTCCCTTCCCTTCTCTTCCATTCTTGCGTTTTCACATACTCTTTCTATCGTCTTCACTTCTTCCTTTCTTCGTCCTCCCTCCCTTTCCGTCTCTTCTTTTCCACCCTTGCCTTTACATGTCTACGTATATGTCTCCTTTCCTTTCTCTCATCTTTCATTCCGCCCTCCTTACTTTATGGTTCTTACTCTAAAGTCACTGTTATTCCCCTTCCTTTTTTCCCTCGCTTACTGAACCCTACTCGAAGTCATCTTTCATTCCGCCTTCTCACCCCGAAGTCACTGTTACCTCCCCTCCTTCCTTCCTTCCTTCCTTCCCTCACTCGTACACTGAATACTACTCATCCTTACCTCTGTCGTAGTCCGCCTTACAGAGGGGCCTCACCCTTAGGCCAGGCCCGGGCGCTTGACAGGTAACGCCCCCCTTCATGTGGGTCACGCCGCTCCAGTCTAGCGCTGCGAGTAACGCCGGGTCATACATTGGGTCCTCCTGAGTTTCGGGACCCACGTTCTCCTGCAGGGATTGTATAATATTTACTCATTATTATTATTATTATTATTATTATTATTAGTAGTAGTAGTAGTAATAGCATCTATCATTATTTATTATTATTTTTAAGATAAACTCAGACTAACAGACAGACACAATAACACACACACACACACACACACCACACCACACCACACACACACACACCACACCACACCACACCACACACACACACACACACACACACACACACACACACACACACAAAGCTGGGAAAATAATCAGCTTTCCAGACAGAGCAATTAACCAATGGAATGTATTTATTACCGGAAGAAGAAGTCAGTCGTGTGTACTACAAAAGTATGCACAGTTTTAAGGAGAAAAGTATGACGTTAAAATAGTTACGAACACTACGAGCCTGACTCAATCCTGTACAAATAGGATTAGGCAAGAATACATAGGTAGGTAAGAACACTTGCCCCTTCCCTCTCCCTCACCACCTACACACACATACACGGTGGAGGTGCAACACTCATCACTCAAACACTCACCACTTTGACATCTGGTGCACCCATGTTTCCTCAAGTCACTCGGAACACGATACGAATTGATAGAGATCCTTAAGTGAGTAACACCACGTCTCCCTAAGCACTGTTCTGTTCCTGGTGGCGTGCTGCTGGAGGCTTCCCTGGTGATGGCTCGCGTCCACTGAACTGCTCGGCTCCGCCCGACTGGCTCACCTGTGCACGCGGGAAGATATGTCTCAGGTAGAGGGAGTAAAGGTGCCAACGAGGCTTTGAAGGCTACGCTTCCGCACTCTTTCCCTTCTAAAGGCTAGGAGAGGCAGTGTTACTATGGGCTGGGTGTGAGTGAGAGCGTTAGGTAAGGTGTTCACAAAGCTGCTCGGCCCGGAACACCAGCACTGCGTTCCCTTCGTCTACAAGTTTTTTTGTGTAAATGTCACCGCCGCGCTGGCGACCTTGAGTCCCGTTAAAGACTGTCTGAGGCTGAGTTTCCGCCTTTCAACTCACTAAAATCTACCTGCCAGCGAGACACTCAGCTAACGGGCCTTTTAAACCCCCTTGGACGGGCCTTTTGAACCCCCTTAGACGGGCCTTTTAAACCCCCTTGGACGGGCCTTTTGAACCCCCTTAGACGGGCCTTTTAAACCCCCTTGGACGGGCCTTTTGAACCCCCTTGGACGGGCCTTTTAAACCCCCTTGGACGGGCCTTTTGAACCCCCTTAGACGGGCCTTTTAAACCCCCTTGGACGGGCCTTTTGAACCCCCTTAGACGGGCCTTTTAAACCCCCTTGGACGGGCCTTTTAAACCCCCTTGGACGGGCCTTTTGAACCCCCTTGGACGGGCCTTTTAAACCCCCTTGGACGGGCCTTTTGAACCCCCTTGGACGGGCCTTTTTAACCCCCTTGGACGGGCCTTTTGACACACCTTAGACGGGCCTTTTCAACCCCCTTGGACGGGCCTTTTAAACCCCCTTGGACGGGCCTTTTAATCCCCCTTGGACGGGCCTTTTCAACCCCTTTGCACGGGCCTTTGAACCCCCTTGGACGGGCCTTTTAAACCCCCTTGGACGGGCCTTTTAATCCCCCTTGGACGGGCCTTTTGAACCCCCTTGGACGGGCCTTTGAACCCCCTTGGACGGGCCTTTTGAACCCCCTTGGACGGGCCTTTTAATCCCCCTTGGACGGGCCTTTTAAACCCCCTTGGACGGGCCTTTTAAACCCCCTTGGACGGGCCTTTTAATCCCCCTTGGACGGGCCTTTTAAACCCCCTTGGACGGGCCTTTTGAACCCCCTTGGACGGGCCTTTTAAACCCCCTTGGACGGGCCTTTTAATCCCCCTTGGACGGGCCTTTTAACCCCCCTTGGACGGGCCTTTTGAACCCCCTTGGACGGGCCTTTTAAACCCCCTTGGACGGGCCTTTTAACCCCCCTTAGACGGGCCTTTTAAACCCCCTTGGACGGGCCTTTTAAACCCCCTTAGACGGGCCTTTTGAACCCCCTTGGACGGGCCTTTTAAACCCCCTTGGACGGGCCTTTTAACCCCCCTTGGACGGGCCTTTTGAACCCCCTTGGACGGGCCTTTTAAACCCCTTGGACGGGCTTTTAACCCCCCTTAGACGGGCCTTTTGAACCCCCTTGGACGGGCCTTTTAAACCCCCTTGGACGGGCCTTTTAATCCCCCTTGGACGGGCCTTTTAACCCCTTGGACGGGCCTTTTAACCCCCGTGGACGGGCCTTTTAAACCCCCTTGGACGGGCCTTTTAACCCCCCTTGGACGGGCCTTTTAACCCCCCTTGGACGGGCCTTTTCAACCCCCTTGGACGGGCCTTTTGAACCCCCTTGGACGGGCCTTTTGAACCCCCTTGGACGGGCCTTTTAAACCCCCTTGGACGGGCCTTTTGAACCCCCTTGGACGGGCCTTTTAACCCCCCTTGGACGGGCCTTTTGAACCCCCTTGGACGGGCCTTTTAATACCCCTTGGACGGGCCTTTTAACCCCCATGGACGGGCCTTTTAAACCCCCTTTGACGGGCCATTTTAACCCCCGTGGACGGGCTCTTTAACCCCCTTGGACGGGCCTTTTAAACCCCTTGGACGGGCCTTTTAATCCCCCTTGGACGGGCCTTTTAACCCCCCTTGGACGGGCCTTTTAACCCCCCTTGGACGGGCCTTTTAACCCCCCTTGGACGGGCCTTTTGAACCCCCTTGGACGGGCCTTTTGAACCCCCTTGGACGGGCCTTTTAAACCCCCTTGGACGGGCCTTTTGAACCCCCTTGGACGGGCCTTTTAACCCCCCTTGGACGGGCCTTTTAAACCCCCTTGGACGGGCCTTTTGAACCTCCTTGGACGGGCCTTTTAAACCCCCTTGGACGGGCCTTTTGAACCCCCTTGGACGGGCCTTTTAATCCCCCTTGGACGGGCCTTTTAACCCCCCTTGGACGGGCCTTTTAAACCCCCTTGGACGGGCCTTTTAATCCCCCTTGGACGGGCCTTTTAACCCCCCTTGGACGGGCCTTTTGAACCCCCTTGGATGGGACTTTTAATCCCCCTTGGACGGGCCTTTTAACCCCCCTTGGACGGGCCTTTTAATCCCCCTTGGACGGGCCTTTAAATCCCCCTTGGACGGGCCTTTTAATCCCCCCTGTACGGGCCTTTTAACCCCCCTTGGACGGGCCTTTTAATCCCCCTTGGACGGGCCTTTTAAACCCCCTTGGACGGGCCTTTTAAACCCCTTGGACGGGCCTTTAAGCCCCCTTGGACGGGCCTTTTAATCCCCTTGGACGGGCCTTTTAAACCCCCTTGGTCGGGCCTTTTAACCCCCCTTGGACGGGCCTTTTAACCCCCCTTGGAAGGGCCTTTTAACCCCCTTGGACGGGCCTTTTAACCCCCCTTGGACGGTTCTTTTAATCCCCCTTGGACGTGCCTTTTAACCCCCCTTGGACGGGCCTTTTAACCCCCCTTGGACGGGCCTTTTAACCCCCCTTGGACGGGCCTTTTAACCCCCCTTGGACGGGCCTTTTAACCCCCCTTGGACGGGCCTTTTAATCCCCCTTGGACGGGCCTCCGCGCCTTGCACCTCGCTCAAGATTAAGGCATCGTTTGATACGATGTTACTATTCACGATAACAACATCGCGCCATGATAACAGTATAGCGCTATCTCGTCACTATGAATGAATATTTGTTTTGCTCATGACGTGTGATCATGATCTAACTCAGAAGCTACAGCAATTTTGTTCATATATACGTTTTAGAGTAGCCTTAATACTAGTATTTTCATGGTAATTCTCTCTCTCCCTTTCTTTCTGCTTGTATGTATGTATGTATGTATGTATGTATGTATGAGTATATGCATGTGTGCCTGATCACGAGTTGGATTCGCAATCGCTAGCAAGTACCTCACGATTAGAACAACTACAAGGCTCATTAGTCGATCAATGGATACTGCCAAGACTTCACCCCCCCCCATCCTCCTAGCTCAAAGGGGACAATAACTACTCCTAGTCGTAGTTTGAGGAAAATACCCGGCCTGGGCGGGGCTCGAACCGCCGCCTGTCAAGCCCGGCAGCGCAGCTCTTTACCGACTGAGCTATCAGTGTAATTCACCTCCTGGTCTGCTGCGGGTCTCTCTCGAGACAGCCAGCCGTTCCCCTACGGAGGAGCTCAGAGCTCAGTGACCGATCTTTGAGTAGGACTGAGACCACTCACACACAACACACCGCGACAACGAGGTCACAACTCGCCTTACGTCGCGTACCTACTTACTGCTAGGTGAACAGGGGCTACGTGTGAAAGAAGATAAGCCCAACTTATCTTCACCAGGTTGGGGAATCGAACCCCGATCCGGTGAGGCAGACGCTCTAACCACTGAGCTACCGGGCCGTGTGTGTGTGTGTGTGTGTGTGTGTGTGTGTGTGTGTGTGTGTGTGTGTGTGTGTGCACTTATATATATATATATATATATATATATATATATATATATATATATATATATATATATATATATATATATATATATATATACAGTAAAACCCCGATTATCCGAAAGCGGATTATCCGAAAAACCGGATTATCCGAAATTGATCTGGATAATGCAATTAAATTTTTTTTTTCTATACTAAAACGTTATAAAACATCAAAAATAAATAAAAGTAACTACATATGTACTATATTAACACATTTAAAATTGATAAGAACAGTTAAAATGAATATGCTTTCTAATACGTATTGCCGAAATAGCTTGTAACGAATAGATCAATGTATTAGACAAAAAACATTAAACAAACTCTCAACAACACCACGTCCGCACCTTCGCCCCAGCAAGGACGTAGGTGCGGCGAACGAACAAACTACTGCACGACTACTCTCACACCGTACTCTCAAGACAACGACACAAACACGACTCCCCTCTCCACTCCATGCCACATTCCCCTTCCAACATACGAGTTGCGCGATAATATGAGTCATCATACTGTGTCTCCACCTGCACGATGCATCAAGGTCACACTTGCAAGCTTGCACAACCATTCACAATCGCACTCTGCAACATTCACAATTCAGATCTGCAACGCTCACAAGTATCAACATACACTGGTCCAGACAAGGAGACACACAGACAAACATACAATAAAACATTTACATCACATGTTTTAAGCGTACTACTTTGTTTAGCGTAGCGTGTGTTTGTTTGGTTTCATTGTTTACATCGTCAGTCGGCGGCGATCAAAATGGCGGCCATAAATCCGGATTATCCGAAAAATCGGCTTATCCGAAAGAGGCTTCCCCCCTTCCATTTCGGATAATCGGGGTTTTACTGTATATATATATATATATATATATATATATATATATATATATATATATATATATATATATATATATATATATATATATTAAAACTTGTTACTAATACTATATTACTACTACTACTACTAATAATAATAATAATAATAATAATAATAATAATAATAATAATAATAATAATAATAATAATAATAAAATAATAATAATAATAATAATAATAATAGTAATAACAATAATAATAATAATAATAATAATAATAATAATAATAATAATAATAATAATAACAATAATAATAATAATGATAACAATAACAATAATAATAATAATAATAATAATAATAATAATAATATTAATAATAATAATAATAATTTATATTAACAATAATAATAATGATGGTGATGATGATAACATAATAATTATATACTGGTATCAACCAATCAAGACAAAATCAACCCATCAGTGCAAAGCAAGCAACCTTTTAATTTAGGTAAAAGCCTAAATATCCCAAAAACTTTTTTGACATTCATCATACACATCACATATGTGATATGTATGATGAATTATCAAATATATTTAAAAAGCATATATATTACACACTTTTTTTAGATAACTTTGTCAACAAATACTGTCACTGTCAACAAAAATATGTAAGAGCAAATATGAATTGTTGGCTTTTACTTCAACCGTGGGCTAACTTGATTACAACATTTGCTCAATTATTTTCCTATGGCACAGAATTTTGGATGAATTCTTATTAATGCATTTTCTTCTTCATGCTCCGGTTTATGCGCTGGTGTATGGTTCCCAGCCTTGAGGTGCCCCATGTTATGTACCAGAAATAAGTAAATGAGTAATGAACACGTCATTTACTTGAGTGCTACAGCGTAGAATTATGATGTGAGGCTCCCGTATCTGGATTGGCATTGGGGTCTGCAAAGAGGTCACTGTCTGCAGCAGTGCCACAGGGCCATGTAGGGCTATTCCCCCAGGATGTAAGTGTTTGATATTTACCATGTTACTTCTGATATATGAGGCTCATGCCGGTGCCTGACGTAGTGGTGACTTCTTCTGGGGTGTTTTATGGGGCCTCTGACAGCTGTTACCGCCTGCCTGGCTGGCTCGCCGCTGTCAGCTGTGTTTGTTTACTAGTACGCGGGGGCAAAACATTTTATATATTAAATATTTACCTTATAACTTATTTTACACATATCACATTGCATGGCATATTAAAAAGTATTGTACTATTAATGTATTTGATGGTACGAAAATAGTAAAATAAGGATTGATTGATTATTTGATACTTTATTGTTGCAAGTAAAACAACAAAGGAGAAGGGAGGAGCATGCCATCCCAACCCCCAGGCAGTACAGAGTGTGATTATACAACTAAGGATAAGGTAGATAATTACACGTGCCGCAGGTGTCAGTCAGGCGGTCACGCGGAGGGAGGAGGGGCGGCGATAACACGTCAGGCCCGTCACCGTCACGCCCACGCCGGCCGCTGTCCACCGCTGACGAGGAAGACACACGACGATGAAAACGACTTACCCTGAACGTGGAGACGGAGATAAGTGAGAGAGGAGCACAGCACCGACACACACACCAGGAGCTCCCGTGCGTCTTGTCACCGCTGCTGCCATGGACGACGACGACGACTACTTCACCCCCACGGCCACCGCCAGGTATGCTGTGTGTCCCTCACCAGCTGGCCGCCACCTCAGCCTGACAGAATGGAGCTCGTGATCAGGCCGTGGTGACTTACACACACACACACACACACACACACACACACACACACACACACACACACACACACACACACACACACACACACACACACACACACATACACACACACACACACACACACACACACACACACACACACACAGTACATACAGTTTCTGGTAAATCTTAAGAATAGCGGCTCCTAGCGGGTGGGCGTTTAGGGCACGATGTGGTGGTAATTACAACATTTCTAAAACGTACGACGGGGTTTTGACAAGCGGACAGGCGTGTTTATGTCACAAGGGTGTATTTTTCCACGCTGGCCTCGTGATTTCTTCTAAGTCGATGGGCGATGAAACTGCGAGCTCTGGGGTGAAGAAAGGGAAGAGCCCGCGCAGAAAAATACACCCTTGTGACATAAACACGCCTGTCCGCTTGTCAAAACCCCATCGTGCGTGCTAGAAATGTAATTACCACCACACCGTGCCCTAAATGCGCATCCGCTAGGAGCCGCGATTCTTAAGATTTAGGCTACCCAGTTTCTAACCAGTCTCACAAATAGGTTATTTAATCTCACCAAATAACAAAGCCCAAATCAAAATTAATTACTTGCCTATGGCAGTAATAGGTATCAGATTAATTGAGAACAAATTAAAATGGATCAGGAAGGGTATGGCAATTGTAGAGATATGCTTGGCACCTCCAAAAATTACCATATTTTAGTGTAAAGTGTGTTTGTATTTGTGTGTGTGTGTGTGTGTGTGAGAGAGAGAGAGAGAGAGAGAGAGAGAGAGAGAGAGAGAGAGAGAGAGAGATGAATATTAAGATTCACCCTGTACTCCCTGCAGCCGTCGCCTGGCCATGCTGTTTGGCCCCGAAGAAATGAGCAGTGATGGCAGCGGCAGCAGCCACAGAAGCCCCAACACTCAGTTCAAGTAATGGCACCTTGAAAGTTGAGGAGTGTGTGACAAAGCTTTTATGCTACTTAAGTAATTTTTGTCAGGTAGGTCCCAGCGCATGGTGTTCCTCAAGGATCAGCCATGGGACTGATACTGTTTGCAAGTTACACCAGCAGGTAATCTTCTCTGCTTCACACATCACTCATCACTTCCATGCCAGTGACACCCAGGTTCATATGAAAATTACCAGTGTTGATGATATATAATGGAAAATTTAGTCATTGATTTCGGATATAAAGATCAACATGACAAAAAGGAAGCTTCAGTTAAATGATGCAACTGAAATCATCATTATTGGAGGAAATAGAAGGGGTCACGATGCAGAAAATACCCTCTTCATCAGTGTGGGTGAATCACAGTGGCTACCAATAAACTCTTTTTGAAATATGGATGCATGCTTGAACTCTGGACTGGATTGAAAGCAAAACAGATCAGATTATCAAATGTTAACTGTTCTCAAGAAACCTCTTCTTGGTGAAGCAGTCTTTAAATAGGCATTGTTATTTATCTAGATCATTAGCTATTATAGCAGATATGAACACTAATTGGGTCTACACTCATATAAATATATACATGAAATAGCATATATAAAGTCCAAAATAGACATACACATACAGACATGCACATAAGTAAATATACCTAAGTGGAGGAAGCAGATAGAGTGAGCAGGGAAGGAGATAAGGAGACAGACTCACTCTCTCTCTATTCATGTCAGTTCATTTATCTATTTGTTGTATCTTTGTTCTGTCTACCTCTCTATTAATTAAGAGAGAGAGAGAGAGAGAGAGAGAGAGAGAGAGAGAGAGACAGAGAGAGAGAGAAAGAGAGAGAGAGAGAGAGAGAGAGAGAGAGAGAGAGAGAGAGAGAGAGAGAGAGAGAGAGAGATTTACATAGATTTACATAGAAAATCAGACCACACAGACCCCATGGTCCAGACTTGGTGGTCTGTCCTTAAACCTAAGTGATTTTACATTAATCAGAAGACTCCAAAACGTTGCATTTCTACTCTAGTTGATATTAAGTTGAAGGAAGTGACGGTCGAGCTTATTTTTTGGGAGTCAATCGTGTTACCTGGACCACTGACGGTGGAAGCTTATTCCATTCTCTTTTTTAAGCTGGTGAAGAAAAAAAAAAGTTGCAGTCTGAATTTTGTTCTGTCTACATCTTTTTTTTTCATTGTTCCTCGTAAGTGTCATCGATCATAAACAATGTTGATCTGTCTACATTCGTGAAACCATTAAGTATTTTAAAACATTCGATCAGTTTTCCTCTCTCAAGAGAGAACATGTTAAGGGTAGAAAGCCTTTCTTGATTTGTGGATCATTTCGCTGAACACCTTCTAATTTATCAATATCCTTTGCATGGTGGGGAGACCAAAACTGTACCGCATATTACAAGTGGGGTCTGACTAAACTGTTGTAGAGCGGAGTATTACATCTTTATTCTTGAATACAAAGTTTCTTTTAATGAAGCCCAACATTCTGTTCGCTTATTTGCTGCATCGATGCATTGCTGTGAGAATTTGAGGTTTGAAGCGATTTTGACCCCAAGTCTTTGACGCACTGAACGCTTTTGAGTTTAAAACTTCTTATTCCTCGTTCCAACTTGAAGGACCTGGCACTTGTCTGCATCTCCCATCTATCCGACCAGGCTGAAATTTTGTGCAAATCCTCTTGGAGGCTTTGCCTGTCTTCGCCAGTGAGAACCGAGTTGCCAATCTTTGTGTCGTCTGCAAATTTACTAATGCGGTTATTGAGTCCAACATCCACGTCGTTGATGTAAATAATGAAGAGCACTGGGCCAAGGACCGAGCCTGAGGGACGCCACTAGTGACAGGCGCCACTCTGAGTTAAATCCGTCGATCACTACTCTTTGTTGTCTGTTGCTCAACCAATTCGCGATCCATTGGTTTACTTGACCGTCAATACCTATTTGCTTTAATTTGTAAAGTAATTTATGATGCGGGACTTTATCAAACGCTTTCTGAAATCAAGATAGACTACGCCAGTGATTTGGTTACGTCATAAACAGTGAAGAGGTCGTTATAAAGGTTAATAGGTTTGATAGGCAGGATCTTTTGTTTGAAGCCATGTTGTGAGTCCCCAATCAATGAGTGGCTTTCAAGGTAATTCACAATTTTGTCTCTAATTATGCCCTCAAGTAGCTTACCTACAACCGAAGTTAGACTAATGGGCCTGTAATTACCTGGTACTTTTTGTCTCCTTTCTTGAAAATCGGTTAGCCTTTTTCCAATCTGAAGGACGATGCCTTGTCGCAAGGACATATTGAATACGGTTGTGAGGGAGGAGAGTATTTCGCTCTTTGTTTCTTTCAGCAGAGTTGGATATACTTTGTCAGGTCCAGGACTTTTATTTGTTTTAAGTGAATGGAGAGCTTTAAGGACTTCATCGGTTGTTATTTCAAAATTAGGCAATGCATGCTCGAGATTTACAATAGTACTGGTGTTGGTGGTAGCGAGAGGAAGACTGTTAGTATTAAACACCGAGGAAAAGTAATTGTTTAAGAGGTTTGCAATGTGTTGGCTGTCAGTCACTAGTCTGTTTGTTAAAGGTCCAATACCACTTTTGATTTCTGTTGTTTATGCAACTGAAGAAAGATTTCGGATTATTTTTACAGTTGGCTGCAATATTTTCTTCTACGCTTTGCCTGACCTACTAGTCTTTTACCTGGCATCATTATAAAGTCTAATGTTTTCGGGCGTGCTTTGTTCTTTTCTTTAACCTGTAAAACAATTTTCTCTCATTGACTGATTGTTTAATTTCGCTATTAAACCACGGTGGGCTTTTATTAGTGTTAATTATGTGTTCTGCTGAGTGAGTAAGTGATTTTAGCCAGGCTTCCTCTACGTTGTCATCTGATAGTTGTATTTCTGTTAGTTTTGTCGGATTTCTACGGTTAGCTCTTTTGAAATTGGGCACCTTTACTTTATTTTCAGTCACTGATGATTGAGCTTTAATGTAATTTATGATCGCAAGAACCGAGGTGTTCTCCTACCGTGACACTACTGACTAGGTTATCTTGGGTTGTTATAACAAGGTCGAGTATATTATTTTGTCGAGTTGGCTCAGAAACCATTTGGCTTAGATAATTTTCTTCTAGAAATTGATCATTCTATGTGACTCGCCTTCTGTACCTGACAGTGTCGCCCAGTCGATATGGGGAGGTTAAAGTCTCCTAATATCAGTGAGTCGCTGTTATTAAGTGACTGCCTTAAGACGCTGTACATTTCAAGGTCATGATTGCCCGGGAGGTCTGTAGGTGACAGATATATTTAAGTTGACTTTTGCAATGTTTACTCAAATGTTCAACGTTACTGTTTCCGGTGTTTTGTCAGTGGGTTGCAAATAGCTTTTGACATAAAGGTTTACACGATCTTTGTGGAAGAGTCTGTAGCCATCTATGTTGTATTCGGAACGTAAATCAATATTTGTGGTGTCGATAAATGTTTCGGTTATAGCAATTATGTCAAAATTTTCTGTTAAAGCAAGACATCTAAGTTCATCAAATTTGTTTCTTAGGCTATTGAGAGAGAGCGCTTGTATGTAAAAAGTCACTTCCCTTACAGGTTTGTGGCCCCCAGACAGCAGCGGGTCCACAACAACTCTGCCTCCTCCTCGCCCTCGTCCGGGCCATCCCAGCCTGCCTCAGCAGATGGACAGGAGGTGCTGCTCAAGGTGCCCCTCATCCTGCTGTCTCAGGGGTGAATATATTTATTTTTCTGATATCAGGGAAATGCTGCTGGTGTATCTTGTGGCCTAAGAAAATAGCTATTGCTGTACGGACTATGCATCTTTTGTTGGACATTATAGATTCAGTCTTTTTGCCTCATCGGCTCCTCTCTTCTTATTGACTTTTGTACGTCTTAAATTTTGTCATAATGTTGCCTCTATCTTTTAACCACTATTTTCCTGGTGACTGCTCTTCTCACCTTGTTAACTACATGCCTCCACCACTCTATCACCATAACTGCACTCAACTTTTTACAATAGCCCAACCCTTTGTTCTGCGCTTGCTGTGTGGGAAGGGGCTATTACAAATATTTACTTTCAGTTATCTAATAAGTGACTTTTTGTAGGACAGAGAAGAATGGTATGCCCAGGACACAGGTAATCTGCCAAGTGGTGGGCAGCACAGCACAGCGAAGCTTCAGTCTGGTGGTGGCAAGAGTGGGGCAGACGAAAGGGGAGGTGTGGCGGGCTGTTGTTGATTCTCACTTAACTTTGGAGGTGAGTTGATGCCCTCATGGGGGGTACTCTTGTCATGACTTCTTTCCTTTGATTCCACAACTGTAGTATTTAACATGTGTTTATCACACCTTGTCACATGTAACTTTTATACATAAATGAATCACTTTGCCATAGCTGGGCGTTATCACGATAAGTTATCGTGATACTTTATTGCTGATAACAAAATCGGGTTATCGGCCATCCGCTACTTATTTACATAAATATCGGTATCTTCGTTACTTTTGTAACCAAACTAGCGATAACTGCTACTTTTTTCCGCCTCAGAAAAAAAAAAAAAAAAACGTTGTCTCCCTACTGCGCATGCGTGGCCCGGTGTTGTATGAACAAACTTCGGGGTATGAAATATCTTCGGTGAAGAGATTTCATACTTAGATCATCAACATTAAAACACTATTTTTTTTTTTTTTTTTTTTTTTTTTTTTTTTTAATACTAAAAAATCAACATATCAAAGATAAAAATCATTTAACTTTGCCCCCAAAATGATTATTCAGTGCTTCAAAATTGATATTCCATATTCGTTTGTGAGCATGCCATGGTATTGAAGGCACCCGGTGTTGTGTTATTTGGTGTCCCATCGTCAAAAGCTGGCGCTCTTGTTTACAAACACTGGTCTCTCGTGAACTGCGCATGCTCAGACCAGTAAGCAAAGCCCTGTACAGTCTCACAAAGCTTTTTAACACATTAAGAGTTGCTGGAAAGCTGAATCAGACATGCAGTTCCACCATCCTCGCTGTTTCTAGAATGACACTCTGTACATATAAATACAACTCGTTCAGAGTGTCGTTCTAAAAGCAGCGAGGATGGTGGTAGTGGTACTATATGTCTGATTCAGCCTTCCAGCAACTCTTAATTACGGTTAAAAAGCTGGTCTGAACATGCACAGTTCACGAGAGACCAGTGTTTGTAAACAAAAGCGGCAGCATTTCACGGTGGGGAAGTCAAATAACACCACACCGGTTCAGGCGTTTCTAGTAATACCATCCATATGTAGGTATGTGAAAATGTGTGGTTTTCAGGTTTTGTAAGTTTTTAAAAATACAGATAATGAAAATTTGAATTCATCTATGTTTTTCTAATTTTTTTTCTATTTTTCTGTTATCATGCCCAGCTATGCACCTTGTTATACGTACACCACACCATCACTGTGTAACACCCAGCTCCAACACAACTGTGTCACTATTAATTATTTGTCACTCTACATTTATGGATTTGATATTTTGTTTACAAGTTTGCAAGGTGCCCCCCAAACACTATTAGAGTGTAACTCTGGAATTTGCAGGATTTCCCATGACCATGACTTGGAATTACAGTAAGGAACTGTACACTTTTAATAATTATTGTGGTGGTCTTTGTTGTTCTCAGTACAAAAATGGATCTAAAGACAGTTTGGGTTCACTTATTACTCAGTGTTACTGGGAAGCAGGCTTTTATTATTTGCAGTATTGGAAATTTGTCGGGTATCAACCCCCAGGGCAGCCACAACAAATATCACACTGAGCTAAAATCCATACTTACTGATGTGGCCCTTTATCCACTGCACCATGGCATCATGAAAATATTTGCTGTACAGTCATGCCGCATAGTCTTTTATTACCTTATTGCCTTCCTTCAGGTGGTGGAGCATTCGACTGTCAAGATGACATCACCCACCAGTGAGATGCTTACACTGCTTGGGGAGGCCCAGCAGATTGAGGCCATGGTGACACAGGTGTGTGTGTGATTGGATTTTACCAATAGTTGTAGTGTACGGGCTTTAAGTTGATCTTATATTGTCTCTTCGCCATATTTTATCCAAATTATTCATAAAATCGTGGATGTTCCTTGCTTGCAGCACCTTTACTTTCAACTCGTTCCAAGCATCAAAAGACTGTATGGGAAACTATACTTCCTAATGTTGTTTTTGCACCTACTCTTCTCTATTTTCATCCATTGCATTCAAAACTTTAACTGATTTAAAGCACTGCTATCAAGTCTCCTCTCTTCTGCCCTCATAATGTCCAAGAGTCTGCCCTCACAGCTGTAGTGTATGCCCCCAACTTTATCTGTACTGTAATCTGTATGTGGATTAAGTGTGCTGTTTCAACAGGTAGCCATCTGCCAGGGTGTGGCCAGCAGCAGGGTGACACAGCAGGACCTTCATACAGGCAAGGGCCATGTGTTGACTGAGGGGGACGTGGCCAAGGTCTCATGCACCACCTATGCCATCACTGCCGGCACTTGCCGAGGAGAAAAGGTGTTCACCAGTTCCCTTTAATGTGTACCATTGCTTGATTGTAACTGCATATTATTATGATCATTGTATTCATTTTACAGTGAAGAAAGCAGGCCAAAAACAAAACAAAATGATTAAAAAAGGGAGCATGCTGCTACTCCAAAAAAATTACAGAAGCAGTTAGCAAAAGAATGATGAAATCTGGTTGGAAGGCTGCCCAGATGTTGCCTTCTTAAAGAGTTCAAATTGTAAAAAGAAGGAAAAACAGACCTGGCTGCTCCAGAGATTACCAAAGAAAGAGATGAAAAATGAAGATGTTGGTTTACTCTGAGTAAGCAGGATGGCATAAAGATGAGCTTGAGTAGCCAGTCTTATGTAGCAAGACAGCAGGGGAGGGGGAGCATGTAGTTATCAAGTTTAGAGAGCAATGAACTTTTGAGATGTCTTAATAGCTAGCTTCACCACAGATCAAGACTGGTAAAACATAAGTTTTTGTTTAAAGGAGGATAATGAAAGGGTATGATGTTGAGGAGGAAGAGGATAATTGTTCAGGGATGTAAAGGAAATGAAGTGTAATGGAGATGTTGGGGATGGTGATAATGGCAATATTTTAATTACAGGGGCATGAAGTAAAGGGAGTGAAGATCACAGTGAGTGACCCTACAATAGGAAGCTGGGAGAGCTGCTTGACAGGGGCAACCGCTGACTCACACAGACTCATCTTTATCCCCAAGGTAAGATCTATCAATCTGTCTCACTGTCTATCTGTGTATTTCTATATTTATTTATCTCTCTCCATCTCCCTACAGGTAGTCCTTGAGTTACAATGGGGATTGATTCTGACAGACAGGTTGAAAGTCACATTGGTTGCAAGTTGTAATTCACATTAAAATAGTCATGCCTCGGTTTACGAGTTTAATTCGTTCCAGAATTTTGCTTGCATACCAAAACACTCATAAACCAAATCGAATTTCCCCATTGAAATTCATGTAAATCCCATTAGACCTAATGTGTTCCATATCTAAAAAAAAAAAAAAAAAAAGCATGTTATTTTATCCAGAATTAAAGTAATTTTACTAACTAATAGCAATAATAAATTTTATAAAACACAAATCAATGTGTTATGGTTGTTACAGAGACTCCTGCAACCGCTAATTACGTTCTAGGTGTAGGCTTCTCTCCGGGATTTAGAAGCCGCAGTTTCCCTATTCTCAAGGCACTGGAACTACGATTGACCACCAGCGTGAAGCTAACCCGAAATATCATCCGAGATGAAGAGTGAACAGGAGTCAGTCATGTTCAGGAGGGCATACAAGCCACTGAGGCTCGTACCCTGTTCCTGTTGCGAGCATAGCATCCGCCATTCCTGTTTTTTTCTTTGCAGCACCATCCCTTTTAAGCACAAAACCACAAAACAGTCCATAAAATTATGTTTGCAAATACGTGTTAAACACGCGTCGTAACGTTCCTCCTCCCTTTCTCCTGCCTTCACCAGCAGCGGCTGTTAAGTAAGGCAGGCTAGAGAAATTTTAGGGTTGTCACCCGTTCCTTATAATATGGATTCATTCTATATTGGAGAATGGGATGTTGCATTCCTTATTTTTTTTAGCTCAAGGTGGCAACCCTAACTGAGACTATTCCCATTGTTCTCCTCTTTGAGCACTCTCGTCTTGCGGCGAACAAAGGGAACCCACACTCACGTCTTCGACTTGTATAAAAAAATACGCCAGTCCTCATCAAAAGACCAACTTGGTTGGCTAGGCTGACGTCAGCCAACAGAGTCGGTCTATCGGCATCCTCCCCTCCCATTCATGAGCCGTCACCCGGCAAGGGTCTGTGGTCCCTCATTGGAGGGATGTAAGCGTTTGACCCCGATGGCCTTCATATAGCCCGTGTCCCCACCCTTGAGGTGGCGAAAAAAAAACATACAAACAGGATGCTTGTATACCAAGTCACCGCTCGTAAACCAAGGCATGTTTTGTGAATTTCTTTTGCTCGTACAGTAAATGAAAACACTCGTTAACTAAGGCACTCGTAAACTGAGGTTTGACTGTATAAAAAATAATATTATTCAAATGTCCTGATGTGGATAGAGCAACATTGTCATGTCTACTACCCTCCCCTCTACCTTCATGTCACTTCTTTTCCTCCAGCACGAGAAAGGAAGCTGGCAGCCGCCCACCCAATACTATGATGTGAAAGTTGCTAAAGTGAAGACCAAAGGTGGCAGGGAGAAGGCTGTGGCAGCAGTAAGGAGCAGCAGCCAGCCTGAGCAGGAGCAGCAGCAGCAGGGTCTCACTTCTAATGATGCATCTCCTGCCAGGCAACCACTGATCATCACTGGTAAGCTTTTATTTATATTTTCCTTCTTAATTTATATTACTATTATTATTGTGATTGTTATTTTCATTATCATCATTATTTTTTATTTATTTATTTATTTATTTTAAGTAAAGAAGGTAGACCAAGGGCTGAAAAATGTATAAACAATGTCCACAACCTGCTGTCTCAATAAAAAGTAGATAAGGAAGACACTCTGGGCCAGACTAGGTCTTAGGGCCAGCCACAATGTTTAAGATGAGACATCTGTGTTTTGTTGAAAAACAAATTTCACAATGTCAGATTGACAATTCAACTAGATAATCATTAAATATGAAATGAGACACATCAAAAAGTGATATTTATGATGAATCAATTAACAACATTGTACCACATCTGCACCTCATAACTAGAGCAGATATAACTTTTTATATATTTATCATTATATGGAGCCTTCTTCAAGGGTGGAGGCCCTTGGCCAGTGCCTGGTGTTTCTAGTCCATCCCTGCTGCTTCTGATTTCAGACGTAAGAGTTGAGTCAGGTGACAGCCCCGGCCACAGTGCAGGAGAGGAAGAGGACAAGACCTCCAGGAAGGCAGCACTGGTGACACGTATGGCTCAAGTTGGCACGCAGATCTTCCCTCTGCTGCCCGGTGCCAGGCCAGTGCCACAGGCACAGGTGAAGCCACCGGTAAGAATTAGTTACACCACTCAAAAATTCATCTTGGATAAACTTTCTCCAAACTCAGTATACAAATGTATGGTTTGTTCCATTACTCAAGTTGTGGTAGCTGGTGGGACTGAGCTGGAATTGATTCCTTTGATTCTTAGAAAGCTACCTTGTGACTGAGCTTGGCTAAATACTGCAAGAGAATGTTTAGCTAATTGATGGTGTTGGCTGATGACAGGACTGCGTGGTTTTTTTTTTTTATTTTTTTTTTTTTTTTATTTTTTTTTTTTACGTATACACCTATTGCGCCAGTAGGCTTGCTTGTGGGGCCTGGATGGTAGTCAGCCCCACCCTGTCATGGCGCAGGCAAATGTTTATAGTGGCGCCATCTTCTCTTGGCTCATGCTGCCCCCCAGAACTCATTCTTGATTAATTTGGACGGTTTCCTCTAGAGTCTGGGTTGATGGGTGGTCATCAGGACAGCATGTGGGTAGTTTTAAGCCACTCGGCGGTGACTGAAAAATCCGAGGTGGTAGCGTGGGGATTCGAACTTGCATCATCCACCACATGGTGAATGTGGGCCCAGCACGCTACCACTCAGCCACTGCCGTGTGTTTCTCTTTCACTCTCACTCTCACTTTCACCCAGGTTGCTGAGAGGTCGAGAACAGAATCACCTGAGGTGGTTATGGTTTCTACATCTTCCCCTGCCACCAATGCTCCCACACTTGCCTCTGCCAACCTCACCCCTGCCACCACTACCACAGCCTCTACCTCCACCTCCTTTTCGACTCCTGCCACTGTCAGTTCCAGCGGCTCCGTCCCTGCTCACACCACCACCCCTGGCACTATCCCTGGCCCAGCCCCAGCCACTCATCTTCAGGCATCATCTGAGTCACATGGCATCCCTTTGGCACACAGCGTCACTCAGCTCAGCACTACAGTTGCCAAGATTGCTGACAGGGTTGAGATGCTTCTTGCTAAGGTGGGTGAGAGAAGGGAGTAACTGATTCATCTGTTCACTTATCTATTTGCAATATTTCCTTTTTTCATGTTATATGAGGCAGGCCAAGGGCAAAAAGAGATTTAATTAAAAAGATCCTTGCTATTTATTGCCCTAACAAAATCTAGACAAATTAGACACAGGGAAATAAAGTCATTAAATAAAGTCAGGGCTCATGGAATAGGAGGGAAGGTTTATGATTGGATTAGGGCGTGGATTAGCGACAGGAAACAGAGGGTTACCATTAATGGTAAAAAATCCGAATGGGGTAATGTTACCAGTGGAGTTCTTCAAGGTTCAGTGTTAGGCCCACTTTTAGTCATTATCTACATCAATGACATAAACAATGGGATAACATAGGTAAATTTGCGGATGACACCAAAATAGGACGCACTATTAGGACAGGGGAGGATGCTACACCACTGCAGGAGGACCTCAACAAACCGTCAGCTTGGTCAGAGAAATGGCAGATGAATTTTAACATCACCAAGTGTAGCGTACTAAGTGTAGGAACACACAACCTATTACATGGGTATAGTTTAGACTCCACAGTGATAGGCAGGGCAGAGTGTGAAAGGAATCTGGGAGTGTTAGTGAACTCTGACTTAAAACTAAGGAAGCAATGCATTAGTGCGAGGAATAGGGCTAACAGGGTATTAGGCTATATTAACAGGATGGTAACCAACAAAAGTGCAGAGGTCATCCTCAGACTCTATTTAGCATTAGTTAGATCACACTTAGATTATGCTGTCCAGTTTTGGTGCCCACACTACAGAATGGACATCAACTTGCTAGAATCAGTTCAAAGGAGGATGACCAAGATGATTCAGGGGCTTGGGAACCTCCCATATCAAGATAGGCTGCATTATCTCAATTTACATTCTCTAGAAAGACGAAGAGTGCGAGGAGATCTGATAGAAATATTCAAATGGGTCAAGGGTTACAACAAAGATGATACAAGTAAAGTACTGAGAATTAGCCAGCAGGATAGAACATGCAGTAATGGATTTAAATTAAAAAAGTATAGATTTAGGAGGGAAATAGGCAGGCATTAGTTTAGTAATAGGGTTGGGGGGAATGGAATAGACTCAGCAATCACATAGTGAGTGCAGGGATGATAGCTTGTTTTAAGAGTATACTTGATAGCTGCATGGACGAGGATGACAGGTGGTAGTGGGGGGGAATCTGGAGCTGCCCTTTGTAGGCCATTCGGCCATTTGCAGTCTCCCTATGTTCTTATGTTCTTATGGGAAATGCTAAAATTGATAACTTTTGGTTCAAGAGGTGGTATGTTACACTTCTCTTCCCAAAATTAAAATTAGCTCTACTTAAACTTTTGGCATGCCTTCTAATATTGATACAAGGATTTCTAGGTTGAAGATCAAAATTTGCTGTCACATAAGGAGAATGGGCTAGAATGACCTTTAACCCCTTACTGGCGGAGGATCTATATATAGACGTTTCGAAATTGGGACTTTTTGTCGGCGCGTCTATATATAGACGTTTACACTGATACAGAATCTAAACCTTCATTTAAATATATCAATATACATATAACCAATCAAACTTAAATAACATCTATATATAGATTCAAATGTTTGTTCAGTTTTGCGGCAGAGTCTATATATAGACGTCAATCTGGACTGCCCACTTGCTGGGAATCTATATATACACGTATGGAAGAAGGTCGACAGCGTCTATACAGAGACGATTTTTTTTTGGTAGTACATACATCTGCCCTGCTGCCGGGAAGGGGTTAAACAGTCAAGTTCCTCAAAACTCAGTTCTGACATTCATTCTTTGTATTATTTATTACACATACTTTAATTTCCTGAACTGCTTGGTTTTGGCATTTACTGAACCATTGTGTTGATGTATGTAATAGCCCCAGTGTTACTAGAAGCCTTATTTTATGTCCCTTCTGTGCTGTCTTGTTTCAGGTGGAGAGAGTGGAGGTAAAGAGTAAGGCAGAAGCAGAGGGTGGCTGTGTCCCCGAAACCCTGATGGCGTTGGCAAGTGGGCTGGTGGAACACAATAAGACGCTCAAGACACAGCTGGAGGAGGCAGAGAGGAGGCTGGGCGAGAGTCAGGCGGCACAGACCTCACTGCTCACCATGAATGCTCAGTATGTGTGAGAGAGAGAGAGAATCAACCAATGGGTGATCAGGTTTCTCTTGCCCTATACCAGTGAGGGTTCAGCTGGGACGTGAGAGACAGGCAGCCTTTGTTTTGATGATGTGCTCCGAGCTCACGCCAAATTTCAAGCTATAACTCAATCTTCAACTGATTCTCACTATCCATCTCGATACTGCCGGACAGGTGTCATATATTCAAGATTTTGGTCTGATTTCCAGATATTTGTCCGGAGCCCTGAAAGCCTGAAATTTATCTGATATCTGAACTATAGCGTTCTGATTTATAGAGGAGTAATTGTACAGGTAACTCTCAATTTACGCAAGTATTGTGTCCTTGAAGAGGTCGCGTAAATCAAAAACAATGTAAATCAAACAAGAGGTAGGTTTCTATCTAAAAATAAATATTCACTTCATTCAGTGGAGAGAGAGAGAGAGAGAGAGAGAGAGAGAGAGAGCGAGAGCGAGAGCGAGAGAGAGAGAGAATATATATCCATATCACTGAGATATCCACTCAGGCACTCGGTCTCAGCCTCACTCGTGTGAGGAAGAAATGAGGGACACCATGAGCGACTGGCTAGTAATGGTACCGTACCGGTACCGAGCAGTCTGGTACCAGTACCATACCGTATAACTGGTACCATTAGCACTGGTACCTGCGCACACTTATTGTTGAGTAGCGTGGCAGTGTGGGTACTGTATTGTTGTTCAAGTGGCGTGCGGGAAGAACTGAGCTCAGCTGTGTGGCCAAGGCGCCGTGCGAGTCCAGTTGTGTGAGACATCTGGTGGCCACTCCATAAAATATCGCGTAGAAGTGAAAAAACGTGTAAATTAAACATTTATTTGGATTTTGGACCCTGCATTATTTGAAAAACGTGTAAACCAAACTCACGTAAATCGAGTTTCCTGTACTAACATTTTTTTATTTCGTATGAACCTTATACATGCATTTTATTCTGATTATGTGTGTGTGCATGTGTGTATGCATGGGTGTTGTCTGTAATTTAACCTGCACTGTTTACTTTCAGACTTTTGGAGGAGAAGAGAGAGATGCTGAGAAAGGAAGATGAACTCAGAAAGAAAGTGGACGAAAAGGAGGAAGAGTTGAAGGAAGAAAGGAATCAACAGAGTGAAACTGAAGTAAGACAATACATTTTTTTCCATTATTTTTGGCTCACTCTGCTTGTGTTGAGGTTAATGAGGGAAGGTGTGCTGTACATAAGGAGTAACAGTTTTGTATGTATTTTTATTTTGGAATGTCTTTAGGATAGTAATTTACTGGATCTTATGAGTCACCATGTGTAAGGCAACTGGTCTCTTGTAGTCTGCTCAGGTCCTTATGTATTGGTGTGTATGGATGGGGAGGGAGGATGGTGAATAATTGGATCTCAGGAGCTACCATATGCAGGTCTACTAAACTTTTGTAGTCTCTGCATCCATATGTATCCTTGAATATTGACTAGGAAGGCAGATGGTGAATGACTGACTTCCAGGAGCTCGATTGACTGGCCTCTTGTTGTCCATTAATATCCTTGTGTATCCTTGTATATGGATAGCAAGGGGAAAAGGTGAATAGCAGGTTCTCAAGAGCTACAATATGCAGAGCTACACATCATAATTTATAACCTTGTGTATCCACCAGCCTGGTCTGATGCCAAAGGAGGTTCAGTCCCTTGTCAAGGCAACTCTGAATGGTCTGTTCCGCACCATGGCCAGCGACTTCAGTGAAGAGACTTACTACAGCCAGTCACAGGTTTTCCAAACACTGCGATCTGGATTTGAGGTGAGCTGAATATTCACTCTGTTTCTCAACTAGTCAGCCAGTGTTTTGATTATTCAATATCTATCAACCCATAATATAACCTCTGACCTTACCATCATTTTCTGAATAGGAGCGAAGAAACTTTGTGTCTTTTAATGCCTCATAAACTTATTTAAATTCTCCACCTAAAAACTTTACACTATCATCCAGACATCTCTCCCCTATTCTTTGATAATACTGAGCAGTCTTCTACACTGCATTTATTGGTTTGCCCTTAACTCAAAATCTCAACTGGAAACTTCTTATCCCATGCTAAATCTCTAAAACTGTTTGTAACATTCATATCCCCTTCCCACTCCTCTTTTTCAGGTTTTCTTCATTTCTGTTGATCCACCTCACCCTGTCCTCACCCCCACCCCCCTTCCCTTTTATTTGATTCTTATAAACCCTCCTCACAACATCACCATTCTACTTCCTTATAGCATGTTCAAATCATGGCAATGAACTTCACTCTACCCATTCTACCAGTCAACCCACTATCCCCCTTGCCCTCACATTCATATCATAACTTCTGTACATCCCTTCATCACTTACTACGGTATCTCGTCTTGTTAGTTGACTGCTCCACATTCTACACCTATTGCTCTCACATTCATACCACATTGGTACACCGCTTCCTCGCTCATACCATCCAGTCATCTTGTTACAGTGTCATTTCTGCTACCCATATCTTTGTTGTGACTCATTCCATACCCATGTTTCTGAGGCATAGGTCAAGGTTAACAGAACTACACTACTTCTTAATCCTCTTTTCAACTTTAGACTTCCCTAAGCCTTTCTTTAGGTTTTGCATTCACTTCCAACCAGTTTCCTAAAACAATTTCCTGAGGATACTCTTTAGATTTTGCATTCATTCCTGACCAATATTTTCAGACAGCTTATTCCTCCTTTGTTGAAGACCTTGAAAAGATGACAGAAGGTGAAACAGAACAAGAACAAAAAGAAAAAGAGCAAGAAGAAGAAAAGGGGCAAGAAGAGGAACAAGAACATCAACAGCAAGGAAGAGAAAATGAAAAGAGAGAACATGAAGTAGGAAGAGGAGAAAGAGAAGAGATGAGATGAGAGAAGAAATGAATGGAGATAGAAGTTCAGGTGAGGAAATATTTGATGACTTATTCTGAAAATGTCTCAACGTAAATTCAATCTCCACTTTTTATCCCCCCTTGAGCAAGGGGAATTGAAGTACGTATGTGGTGTGTGAGGTCCCAGCAGTACTCATAGATTGGTTAAATGAGCTCCAAAGCTGCCTCTGGGAGGGTACTGGCTGGCAATTATGAGTCCAGCTAGTGACCAGTCATTGGTGAATTATACACACAAATACACATGTAAGAAGTTTGTGATGAGCCACATATACGAACACACTACTAAAACTAAACAATGGCCAAGTAAATTTAGAGAAAATTATGTTAAGTAATACTCGTGTCTGGTTTATATAATTTTTTATTTTATTTTCAGAAGTCAACCTGCACTTTATTATGCAAACTGGAGAGTTTAGTTTTGTGTTACTGTCAAATATGGCAGAGGCGGCAGCGTGACTGCTATAGTGACTAGGCACCACTGATAGGGTGGAAATTCTAGCAACCAAGACCAGAAGCATTGCTTAATTTCTTGAGACCCTAACTCCAAACAGAAGACCTGGCAGCCCTAACTACTGATCTGGCGGAAGCAACCAGCAGCAATGGTGGCTGGCAGAACTTTGCTGAAGCACTGGCTGCTGCTGTCATGTTGTTGTTGCCCTGTGGAGGAGGACGGCTGCGAGCAGTCATACTTTAGCTGTGGAAAAGAAACAATAGCTACTATAGAAAAAGAAGTCTTCAAAATCAGCCAGGAAGCAGTCGTACTTAAGCTGTGGGAATAAAAAATTAGTTTAATGACAAAAGAACTCGAAAATCAGGTGGCCACAACCCAACACAGTGGTGGCCGCTTGGCTCATGGGCATACAGAGCATCAAAACCTTCGGCAAGCCTCGTGGTGCAGGAGAAGAGTGGAGAGTGAGGAAGAGAGAGAGGAAGTAGAGGATGGGCCAGTTCTTTTTCCACTCTGCTCTCCCTCACCATCCACACTCCTCCTGCTCTATGAGTTGCTGCCCTTGAGTCACAACCATTTGAGAGTATGGCAAGATGAAGAAGAAAAGGGAAAATGGGGTGCTTTACTCAAAACTTGCTGTGACTCAGTTGATCCTTTCTGCACAGTAAGAGCACACAACTTTAAGAATATAAGAGAAAAGGGACAACATACCAAACCAAAGCTGCAGTGCAAAACAAAGGTTGCATATATTAATCCCTTGGTACTCACATTACTAGTGAATGTTATGCCAGCCTCACAGCCTGGCAGACACACAGGGACAGGAACTCTGGAGTGGCAGAGTAATCCTGCTGGGGAGGTGCGCTCATGGTACTCCCATGCTGTGCATCTTTCCATTGCTGAGGGACATGAGAATATCAAAATTAATACCATTATTGCCACTGTAATTACAATCACAAAACAAACAAAAAAGTTATAGATGTGGGTGAGTGAGTGGGTGGGTGTTAAGAAAAGAGAGTGAGCTATGTATGTGGCTGTGGGTATATGAGGCGTCTAGAGCTCGAGGGGCGAACATGCCAACATGGCGAATTTTGAGTTTTCGCCGGTTTCCGCTAGATGGAAGCACTGTGTAACCCTCTGTGAACGTGAAAATGGAAAATCAGTCTCTATGGCACAGTAGAAGGGTGGTGAGAGTAGTGTGATTTTTGCCTGTCTGCAGAGTGTATAGAGTGGGCTGTATCAGGGTTTTAAGGGTGAGGAGCACTAGTAAAACACTCATAAAACACCTAAATATGGAAATTTGTTTTGAAATTTAAACTGGCAGTTAATTACATCATGTTCTTTTAATTTTCTGAGTTTGGATTGAATCGGATAATAATCATGCATTAAAACAAAAACACCCTTGTTTTTTTTTTTTATAATTAACACAATTTCATACAAACAGTGATTCCATTGAATTTTTTCTAGCTGGAAACTTTCTATTGATGTATGATGATATTGCTAGGTGTGTTTTTCATTATGTTTTTGCTATACTTGACTTTGAAGGCCTGTAGCTCAAAACTAGGTAATTGGCTTGTTTGCCCCTTGAGCACTAGACACCTCATATATAACATACTGTGGGGGAGACATCCTGTGGGATCCTGTGTGCTGTGGCTGAGAGAGAGAGAGAGAGAGAGAGAGAGAGTTCAAAGTAGCCTTATAAAATGGTGTATTACTCAGAGGTAGTTTTATATGCCGGGAAATGCAGTATGTACATGGTCTTAGTTATCTACTGTAGTTCAAGGGATTCTTTATCACCTTCGATCAGTCAGTCAGTGGGGGCATACGCCTGGGGGCACATCACCTCGCCAACCCAACAACTCCAAACCCAGGGGTTCCTTCGGGCAATTCTCCCTGCAGGCCCCCTTCCCATCCCACGTACCTAACAGCAAGATTTATCAACTTACTCAAGCCTAAAACTCTGTGGGCTTCCCCTTGCCCTCCCTCACTCAAGGTTGTCTCTTACAGAATCAACCCAGTGAGCAGGGTTGGCTTCTGGTAGCATGCCACATGGCTAGAGTTGGCACTTGGTGACCAGGTAATAGGCCACAAATCAGCCTCATTGAGTAATCACCAATTTGACACAAAGTCATTCCAGCAATATCCCGGGATTCTGTGTAGGCACTACCAAAGGCATCAATCTGCCTCTCCAGGTCACTATTCATTGTCCATGTCTCACAGTCATAGAGTAAGACAGGGAGCACATGCAGCTTGAAGATTTGGATCTTAATCTTGCTGCACAGGTATCAACAACACAACATACTCATGCTGCGCGATTTCATAACACCGTGGGCTAAGACAATCTGCTGTAGAACTTCCTGGCGAGACCCACTGTTGTTCTGAACTGCGCTACAAAGCGCTGCACAGCCACACTCACTGTAGGACATGAAGAGGGTGTATTCTAACCCAGCAGTGGTGGCTGTCACGGCTAGCCAGCCACAGCTGCTGTCTCAGGTGTCAAACCCCCTCCCGCTGTACCCCATGGTGGCCACCACCATCACCACCATGGAGAACCCCATGGCCCTGATGGACAGCCTGGTTCACAGCGGCAATTTTGCCTCCCATCCACTCAGCTGGTCACCGGCACACCGCCGCTACACTGCAGCCAACACCACAGCTGCTGCCCTGTGCCAAGAACATGTCCCCTCTTGGTGGCCAGCCAGCTGTCACTGCTGACATTGCTGCTGAGCTAGAAAAGAATGTGAGTTGACGGCTCTGTCCACAAGCTCAGGACGACATGACTGCTGTGGCACAAGTATAATCATATTGCCACTGTCGCCTTCCTTGCCCACCCCCAGAATGTCCACGCTGCCCCCAGCCACAGCTACTGCCAGTCACCCCCCTCACCCTTACTACCCCCAAGCCAAAGCCTCCTTGGCTGGTGCCAGCACCACAGCCAAGGTCACCAAGCCTGGCCACCACAAGCCTAAGCCTCCCAACATCCCCAATGACCATGCAGGATGCTGCCACTGCCACTGGCCAGAAATAGTCCAGGGGCAATAACTCCAGCTCTGCTGGCCTGCTGGCCAAGGGTGGGGAGCTCTGCCCTGTATTCAGTTGACCTGTTGGCCATGTAATGTTGTGCAACGTTACACAGCAAAGCTAACAGGTTGCATCAAGATAGCAGCGTTAGCTAAACATCCCTTTAAGTTGTTATGCCAGGCGAAGGCAGTGTTTGTAAACCAAGGAGCTGTGCTAGTTATATGAGTGTGGCCAGGGTCAAATCTATGAACATTATGTTCAACTCTGATAGCTGCTTCCAGTAAATGGTCGCCTATAATGGCTGCTGAGGAAGATGTTGGTAGCCATCTTTGTTACGCTCAGGTGATCCACTCTCCAGTGAGGCTCACCCCCCATCTGTGGGAAGTCGCCCAGCTAATGGGTGAACTGAATGGGCCCTGGGTACCGATTAGCGATCCCATACAGTCAATGCAAATAGTTTTGTGGATTTGAGTTTTGCACCAATTACAACAGTCCCGATTAGGCACAAAACTTGGTGCACCACTGTTGTAACTTACAACGGTTTCTTCTTTTCATTATGTTGAAGACTTCACCACAGCATATATAGACTTGCTTAGGTGTTCTGGAGAGACATGTGCAACTGGCAATGAACTGAGTCACCAGTTGGGCAGAGTTCTTCACTACCAAAACAGTCACAATGCTGTTTACATAATTTACAGGAGCTGTGGATGACCAAGACTTGCACTTCTGGCAGAGAACTTCCATTGGTACAGAAGTCAAGCATTTGGGATACTGTTTTTGACCCCTGCCTCACAATACTGCCTCATTTAGAGACCTAAAACTCAGCTGCATGATTGCACTATCTTCCTCACATGTGCAAATCACTGGTCCTTTTCAAGATAGATTTCAATGTCAATGCTACTTCTTTACTAAACTGTGCCTCCAAATTCTTGACTTAGCATGAAGCAATATTTCTCTAATTTCAGGGGAAGATAGAACCTTCAGTCTCCTGCTGCAGTGAAATGTACCAGTTCCTGAGATATAGGGTACTGATTTTTTGTTATTTTCCTATTTAATTTTTTGAGTTTTAATATTCATTCCATTATAACACTTTACTTTGTAATATTTAAAGTTGTTAGAGGAGTAGAGGGAAAAGTTTAGTGATCTCAAACAAGTCCATAACTACCTTGAAGCAGACAAGGCAGCTGCCTCGTCTCGCACCTCCTCTCCCCCTCGCCTCATTTAACATGCTGCTCAATCCACCCCATTTCTGGGGGACTTTGTCTTTGCACCCCAAACCTCCCTAACAGGACTGTGTTTGCCTTGTCTGTTTTCAGGTCCTGGTTATGGCCCTTTCCAAGGACTGGGAAGAAGCATCCACATGTGTATTGTTTGCCTATTATTTGGTTTCATGTAATTATGTTGATTGTCCTATAGATCTATCAGCTGCAGTCTCTACACATTCTTATAGTTACAAAAATGATATCACTGAAGAATCTTATGTGAAAAACTGCCAAATGTACATATCTTGAAAAATATATTGACTCATATTAATAAGTGTTTCAATACAACCTGCTGCATCACATAAGAATGAAAAGTCAAGTGGAATAAAGTTTTAAAGCTTAAAACAGATACAAACAAAACAGAAGTTATAACTTGCTTACCATTCTGCTGTGTCAAGCCAGTGGGCTGGAAAACATCTTTGTCACAAGTCTCTTGGAACTCCTCCAGCTTTCTCTTCTTGGCGCGAAGGGCAAGTCTGCTGCAGCCAAGGGCAGGGCTGCTCCAGGCCGTGGTGTGGAGGGCTGAGTCTGTGTAGAGGCAGCCCAAGGGTCCCTTCATGTCATTGCTGGGTTCACCATCATAGTTTCCACAAAGTCCTGTCACCTCTGCATAATACACGTCGGAGATCTGCAGCATGTCAAATATCAACATTAGAAAGATGAGCCAAGGCACTTTCATAGTAAGGCCATTTTTTTTATTATGTGCTCCATCAACTTCTTCAGGTTTCTATTTAAAAAACTGTCACTTGACCGCAGACTCACCCTTATCTCAACTGTATGGCCCACCCAGACCAGTACTCTCCCAACCTCCACCAGCTGGCTGTCCTTTAGACGGTGCACCACAAACTTGTCACTTTCACCACTGAATGGTTCCTCGTTGACCTGCGGGAGGGAGAAGGGGGAAAATGTTTGACAAGCTCAGTATTAAATTAAGAATAAGAAATGGGCTTCCTTGCCTCCAAAAAATATTGAAGATAATCTAATGGCCATGAGGAGTAAAAAGAAGACTCTGCAAGTCATGTCTTGCATAGAACTGATAAGATCGAACACCAAACTACCAGTATGGCACCCCAGGAATTGTAAAACAAGTCAGGGCTGACAAAGGTGATGGACACTGGGGGAGGCCTTTGAAGATGGTGGCAGTGTTCACCTAAACTGTACAGTGAAATATATATCTTTTGTCTGGCATTGTGAGTTTTATTAATGCCAAGGCATCAACTTCATGGGATGATATCCAGATAAAAGAGAAGGGTTAGTGGTCAGTGATTCCATTTGCTGTCAGGAAGGGGATGTTTGGTCATCATAGGGAGCAGGCAGGCATGGCTGATCGGGTAAAAATTGAGACCTGAATCATACTCCGTTTAATCTGTGTTATTAATGGGTTCACACAAAATTTCATTCAACAAATGTTTTTTAGGAATGTAGTCAATTCAGTGTGGAAGTCGCTTGTACTAGTATGTGATCTTATGATGCACGTCAGTGGTAAGAAACGCCATATTTGGTAAGCTTTTCAGTACCCAGAGAGTAGTGAAAGCCAAAGAGTGATGAACCTGCTTAAAAATCACTGAAAACATCTATAACAAGCCAGTATCTCAGATCTTGTTATGTCGAGCCCCACCACAGAATAAGTCCAGATGAGGTGAATTCCTATAAGCATAGCATGATAAAAAGTTGGGATTCATTAGGCCTCCAAAATTTACACAAAAACTTTCACAACCTACCATTATCTCCGATTTTGTTACGTCGAGTATCAGCGCAGATACAGGCCAGCTGATGCGAACTTCCCACTGGTCGTCAATGTAGCGGGCCTGTACAGCCACTTGTAGGGCCTTGGTTGAAGGGGAACTAAGAGGAGCAATGTGGATGGCTGCAGCGGTCCAGCAAGAGGAGGGTTCAAACTCATGCACAAGCCCATCAAAAGTCCTGATCTGTAAAATATAAATAATGATAGTAATAATAATAATAATGATAATACTAATGATGATAATAATAATAATAATAATGATAATAGTAATCATATCATTCCAACAAGAAGCACCACAAAAGCTGTAAAAAAAAATCCATGGGTGAAATTAAGGACAAGATCCGACATAAAAAGAGCAAAGTGCAAAATGAAAGTAGAAAATGTCACATACTGTTCACTTTAAAATAAATATAAGAAAATAATCAGTGCAGAAAACACATACCATGCAATATTGTTTTTACAAATGAAGCAGCTTGAGGGCAAAGATAAATAAAAACAAAAATGGCCACTTTGCACTGCTCTCCTAAAAGAATGTAGAGATGGGTGGCCAAAAGAGATGTGAACTTTTGAAGGAAAGGTGTATTGATATTCTCTTGAAAGAGTTCAAGGCGGAGACAGAAGGAAATACAGAAAACGGAAGGCTGTTCCAGAGTTTACCAGCAAAAGGGATAAAACAATGAAGATGCTGGTTAACTCTTGCACAAGGGATTTGGACAGTTTGAGGATGAGCTAGAGAAGAAAGTAGAGTGGAGCTGGGCTGTGGGATGGGTGGAGGAATGCAGTTAGGAATGCAGTTAGTAAGTTCAGAAGAGCAGTCAGGATGAAAATATGAACACAGGGAATGTGCATGTGTGTGTTTGTTTCAACATCTCACCGAATGCGTCGACAGGTAGCACACTTTGTCGAGGCTGCTACTGATGACATCAAACACGTCTCCTTGGACATCACTTTTGGTAATCACATCTAGGGATTCAGCAGGCACAGAATACACAAATGTTCCATGAGCACCTGTCATCCTCAACTTCCACTCATTCACCTTCAGATTTCTGCAAAAACAGTGTGAATTTTATTGGTTAAATATATCACTGTACACTGAACAGTTGCCACACAGCAAAATGTCCTGTAAGGCCTGCCCCTTCCTCCACCCTCTCTCCAGGATGGTGTCACCCTTAACTTCAGCCTCTCTTCACATGCAGTTATTTTCATATTGAAGTCATCTTTTGTATTCATGTCAACTTACAGCAAAGCATCAATAGAGATCAAATTGTTTGACTGGGAAACTCTGTCCCTCACGACGTCCACCACAGTCAAGTCCAGGTTATCGATGGACCAGGCTAGGAAGGCTTCAATGTTGTCGATGATGTCCTGAGGTCAGAGAAGGAATAACTATTAAATAATAATATTTCTTTCTAGCATATTAGCTTGTGTATAAGTTGTTTTTTAATGATTTTTAAGGCTTGGCTGTTACTCCTCGTATGGAGTATGAATCTCACGTGTGGGGGGGCTCCACTCACACAGCTCTTCTGGACAGAGTGGAGACTAAGGCTCTTCGTCTCATCATCTCTCCTCCTCTTACTGATAGTCTTCTACCTCTTAAATTCCGCCGCCATGTTGCCTCTCTTTCTATCTTCTATCGATATTTTCATGCTGACTGCTCTTCTGAACTTGCTAACTGCATGCCTCCCCCCCTCCCACGGCCACGCTGCACACGACTTTCTACTAAAGCTCATTCCATTACTGTCCAAATCCCTTATGCACGAGTTAACCAGCATCTTCACTCTTTCATCCCTCACGCTGGTAAACTCTGGAACAATCTTCCTTCATCTGTATTTCCTCCAGCCTACGACTTGAACTCTTTCAAGAGAAGGGTATCACGCAGGACACCTCTCCTCCCAAAATTGACCCCTCTTTTGGCCACCTCTTTTGATTCTTTTTAGGAGCAGTGAGTAATGGGCTTTTTTATTATTGTTTCCTTCTTTTGTGCCCTTGAGCTGTCTCCTTTGTTGTAAAAAAAAAAAAAAAAAAAAAAAAAAAAAAAAAAAAGGGTAGAAATATTAGTACTACTACAACTACATCTTCCTCATACTGCTGCTATTATTATCACTTCTTACTGCTGCTATTAGGTACTCTTATTAATGGTACAATTAATATTACTACTACTACTACCATTACTTATATCCAAAGACAGTAATAGGTACAAGGTTTTGTATCAGATACTGAAAGCAAAAATATATTATTTGTAGGAGTTACAATATTGATCCACCAAATAAAAATGCAGTAAATGTTTCAGTTATATCCAAGAAAAGTTATTTTTTAGAGAACAATAACATGAAATTTATCAAGTCAAAGAAATGTTTAAACCTGTGTTCTTAAATAAGATAAATGATAAGATTAATTAGCTTTTCATGAAAGAGATTCATTAAATAGAGAGTTTACTGAACTAGAGCCACAGAAAATTAGGAATTGCTGTTTGAATCCTTGTAATCCTTACCAGGTCTCCAGCGATGTCTAAATGCACCGTGTCATACACAGGCAAGAGGCGCTGGGGGAAGGAACCGTCACACGTCTCCTTCTCTGCCTTAGCTTGAAGGTACTCCAAGGCTGTGGTGCTCACGTCCTCACGACCCTGACAGAATAATCAGTGTTACCTCCAGTCTTCAGGACTGGAATGGTTACCAAGCCTTGCTGGTAAAGCAGCTGGTAAAGTTAGCTTTGGAATAGCAGTCACCTGACTGGTGGACATTCATTTTCTATCATTTGTTTATTTCTTTGAGCAACAGGAAGTGTAGCTCTTCCTTACCTTGAGGTGCAGTATAGGTGGGCCCTCACAATAAGCTGCCTTTTTCATACTGAACAAGAAGTCATTGGACAGATTTGTCTCAAGGATCACCTCCTTGGGCATCAAAGGTGTCAGGTAAGGAGAATATAGACTTGCATCAATACATGTCTGTAGAGGAAACCAAAAAAATATATATTCATTTAACTATTGGGGTACTTAAAAATTTCAAATATGATACAGTTATGAGAGCAGGGGTCAAAAAAGTTTCTCTGAGAAGGTGACCTCAGATTAATGGTGCATCCACTAATCCACACACACACACACACACACACACACACACACACACACACACACACACACACACACACTGAACTAAGGGAAATAGATGGATGCCAACATAAGGGTATCATTCCATTATATGGACAAAGAAATCATGAAGAAAATAATAACAACAATTATAAGACCAGAGCTTAAATATGCTGCAGTTGTGTGGTCACCTCACAAAAAGGATATCAAAAAGCTGGAAAAGATACAGAGAATTGCAACTAAAATGGTCCAAGAACTCTCAAATATGACGTATGAAGATAGATTGAATTTTGATGGACTTGACGACACTGGAACAAAGAAGGGAGAGAGGAGATCTGATCACGCTGTATAAGTTGATAAATAAGTTTGATGAGGTGGATAGAGATGACCTCCTCTTACTGCGAGAACACAGGGGCTGAGAGGACATGGAAGGAAACTTAATAAAGGAACCTGTTTGAGTGACTTAAAAAAGTATAGTTTTCCACATAGAAGTGTTAACACATGGAACAGCTTGCGGGAAGAGGTGGTGGAGGCGAACAATGTCCAACAAATGAAGGAAAGGGTGGATGAATGTAGATATGAAGACAGGACTATTAGAGCTTAGCTCGGGCCTGGTAGACTACAAATAGGTAAATAGTAACTAAATACACACACACACACACACACACACACTCTATTAGTAAATGTGGTTATGATGCTGGATTTGTCATAGACTGCAATGCATTAGAGGCACCTTAGACTTGCTTAACTGACTTGTGTATACCATGGCTCAGGGACCATAAAGACGAAAGTAGTAAAGAACTGGTCATGAAAAAGGACACACACACATTTGTATTAATTTCTTGACATTTTTAGAGGTTAGGAGGCAGAAAATACTACAAATAATCAATGGGTCCAGTACACAAAGTCGTGTAGCTCCACCCCCCCCCCCCCCCTTAAAGTCCTAAAACCCCTTTCTAATGCCTAAAAACAGTGTTAATGTCATACATCAAAAAGGTGTGCTACTCTAGACAATACACTCAGCTTGCCCGACTAGAATATTTTGCATTTGTCCACATCAAGAGCGTGCATGTATATATTTGCCAAGTGCCAGCTCTGCACATCAGCTGTTTATCTCATTAATTCATTTACTGCATTCTATTTGTATTACATGAGTTGACTATAAGCAAGGATCAATGTTTACATTGTTTTTTATAGTTTATAGGCATTTACAACATTCATTTTTATAAATTTTCTAGCGACTATCTTTTATATACCACATATAATTCACCCCAATGGGAATTTTGTGCATCTACATTATTTTGCCCTCAGAAAAGTTTCATTCCTGCCAATTTTGGATGCAGTTTTCCCCTTGTAGTCTGAAAAACAGATCTATGACCATCCTGTAATGCATGGGGCAGGCTCCTGAGGCACCCTGAGAATTCTTAAAATCTGTGAATATCAGGAGACAGCTGCATTCTTATTCTGACTACACAAAACTACACCAAATACTTGTATGCATGTCTTTTTTTTAGCACCTTTTTAAGGTTGAGCTTGTGGGGTCAGCTCTTATGTAGTACTACATTATTGGGGCATTAGTTCAATCCTTAACCCGTACAGTGTCGTCTTTTGTCATCGATAGGGGTCATGCCAGGTTGCACTTTTTTCATATTTTTTCATTTGCTCCTAAAAATGTAAAAAAAAATCACAAATTATTTGATATATAAATTATTTATATGTGAGGAATAGAACCCTAGAGTATTCATCCTCTTATTTTTCTCCGTCTCAGAGCGAAGGATGTCGTACCAGGAAAGGGAAATTTATCTTTAAATTTTTTAGAGCCTAAATTCTTTCCATTATAAACACTTCTCACAACCCTAAAGCGTGAATAATGTATAAGTACTTCTTTACATCACAAAAACCAAAAAAAATAAACAGAAATTGTAAGTACAAGAAAATTATTGGATGCGCATCAGGCAACACCGCTCGCTTCAAGGCTGTCTGTACTACAACCGTACGTAGTTCACAAAGTTCAACAAAACACTATGAAACTTCCGACGATAAGTTTTCATTTCCAATTACTCTGAACCATAATTTACAATTCCACATGCCTTACTGATTATAGAATCAAGGAGTAATTACTTATAAGAAAGTAACTTACCTTCTTGTATAATGATTTTTGTTGGAATGCGGACAAATGTACAGAAAGGCCCTTTAACATTCATTAAAAAAAACGAAGACTTGTCAAATTATTCCTCTTTACTGTCAATGAACAATGTTACACACACAACCAAAAATAAAGGGCGTGTAAGCCCTCAAAAGAGCTTGTGTATATATACGTACTAAACACTTCCCTAAGAGGTACGTATATGTACGTACTAAACACTGTACAGGTTAACCTGACCTCTCTTAGCCTTGAATCCTTGACTAAAGAATGAAGCATGCAAGAGTCTTACCCAATACTTGTCGGCGAAGATTTCCGTCACCGAGCTATTGACAAACGTCAAGTGGAAATTCGTTGGAGTCTTCACACCAAGCTTCTCCTGTTTGCTGGTAGTCAGGGAGACGGCAAACTCATACTTTTGAGGGCCCGCATCTGGTTCAATTCTCAAGCTTACGCTGCTTATCACACCGTATGTGACTGAAAAGATGAACAGGATCATGAGTTAGGCTGGTAATATTGCTATTAGTGTCATCTACATACTATCCAGACCTCTATCAATCCTAATTTAAGGACCTCCTCTTAAGAGGAGCACAGGGGGCACCATGACCTGGGCAAAAAAATCCATGGCTTCACCAGAAAAATTCCACTCATACCACTAACTGTCTGGGGCCTAACACCAGTACCCTTTCAGGAAAGCTGATCAGTTTTTGCTTCAGCACACAGAGAAAAAAAATCTTGATTAATTGTGACATGAACAAATTAGAAGTTTGCAAAGGAATCATGTTTTGTTTAAAATCAAGTCTCTTTCCCACCCCAAGAACTATTTCCATAAATTAAGATGCAACCATTGGTGGGCGGGGACCATACTGCAGCTGCAAACTTCAGCCTGGGGACCATCAGACCTGGTATATTATTTTTTTTATCTCAATCATGTGTGTGTGCATATGCATATGCATGTGAGTGTGTGAGTGTGTGAGTGTGTGTGTGTGTGTGTGTGTGTATTCATTTCTAACCAACTCACAGTTTACAGCAAGCTCCTCCACCCTCTGCATGTGAGTGGTGACAGTCTGGCTCTGCGTCTCTTCTTGCTCAACAAAATCACTGCCACCATTGGAAGTCTGGCCAAAGATCTGTTACAGTACAGAAATGGTCAAAAGTGGGAGAGGTTTGAAGGAGGTCCTATCAGTGAAGGTAATTTTCAAAGTAAATGTGGAACACTTTTGTGGGAGAGAGCAGCGCTGGCAAGTTACTTTACACGTGTGATGGTGTGCTTCGACAGATCACTGCTACGTGAAAGATTTAAAGTTTTCACTCATATTTGCTCAATTCACATGACTTTCAAGTTTTTTTCCATTTATCCACTACCCTCCCATTTCCAAGATGCTATCCATACCCAAGGACTTATCTGCCCTCGTATGGAGTATTCATGTCACTGAGGGGGTCCACATACATAGTGTTTTTAGACAAAGTAGAGTCTGAGGTTTGTATTGTAGTGCAGTGACTTGCCTGATAGGCGAGCCTCCCATAACTCACTCTGTGAGAGGGGTACCTCTTTGACTGACTGGTTAAGGAGTGGCTCTCCCATCTCGCTGGTCGCAGGTTCGATCCCCGGCGCAGGCAAAACCTTTCCTTGTCTGGATTAATTTCTCGTGTTTCATTACATGCAGAGGTTGTGTTGGAGTATATTGAAGAGAAAAATCCTGGCGTTTCAGTATGTGCTTCAGTTTTTGTTAAGTTGTTCTTATCTCCTAAAATATGTGTTCCACATTCTGAACATCACAAAGGTGCACCACCAGCTCCAGCTCACCTCAAAGTCTGAAGAGCCGCCGGACACTTGTGGCACATAATCATAATCAGCCGCTCCCTGCGAGACCTGCGTGAACTGCTCACCTGGCACCTGTGTGCTGATCTTAATCTCTTTTTCGTCTGAAAGTGAAATGAAGGATGGTTGAGCTACTCTTCAGTGTACATTATATATCTCTTCAGATGCACACTCGAGTTATAGATGCTGGATTCTGTGTTCTGCTTTTTAAACCTATAGTTTTTAAAGTGAAGCCTGTTTGTAAAGTTCCAGGCAATAATTTTATATCATTTTTCATTTTCCAGCATCATATGATCTTTGCCATTGCAGTGCCATGGTGATTAGAACAAACAAAGGAACTGTGTTTTTGCTGTTTCTTTCAAGTGTATTAAATGACAAGACTCAAAATATGCAGAGAAATCTTTTGTTTTAAATCAGCACATGCCCTTATCGTAGAAAGGAGAAATATCCAGACCATACTCACAATAGTGCCCAATAAACACGATAACCTTGGACTGGGAGGCCGTGGGATCAAACACCAGCCTGTACTCAAAGTTCTGGTAATGCAGCTGATTAGGATGCAACTCTCTGTAATAGTAAAGACTTGAGGTCATATCCCTTCAGAGGAATGTAATAATGATAATAAAAATAAATGTTTTAATAGTAATTATAGTGATAGCTTTTTGAAGGAAATACATAGCAGCAATTTTTTTTTTTTTTTTTTTTTTACATCAAAGAAAACAGCTTAAGGGCAACAAAAAGTGAGAAAAAAAAAGCTTGCTACTCACTTCTCACATAAAAGACAATAGTAAAGAGTAGCCAAGAGAGAGGACAATTTTGGGTGGAGAGGTGTCTTGATACACTCTTCTTGAAAGAGGTCAAGTCATAGGCAGGAGGAAATACAGACGAAGGAAGACTGTTCCAGAGTTTACCAGTGAAGGAATGAATGAATGGAGATGGTGGTTAACTCTTGCATATGGGGTTTGGACAGTATACGGGTGAGCATGAGTAGAAAGTTGAGTGCAGCGGAGCCGCAGCAGGGGGGTGGCATGCAATTAACAAGTTCAGAAGAGCAGTCAGCATGAAAATATCGACAGAAGATATAAAGTGAGGCAACATGGCGGCGGAATTTAAGAGGTAGAAGACTATCAGTAAGAGGACGAAAGCAGATGAGACGAAGAGCCTTAGACTCCACTCTGTCCAGAAGAGCTGTGTGAGTGAAGCCCCCCCAACACGTGAGATGCATACTCCATACGAGGGCGGACAAGGCCCCTATAAATGGAAAGCATCTGTGCGGGGGAGAAGAACTGGCGGAGACGATACAGAACGCCCAACCTCGAGGAAGATGATTTAGTGAGAGAAGAGATGTGAAGTTTCCAGATGAGATTTTGAGCAAAGGATAGACCAAGGATATTTAGTGTTGAAGAAGGTGACAGCTGATCGAGTGTTATAGAAGAATAGGGGATAGGTGTTTGGAAGATTGTGTCGCGTTGATAGGTGGAGAAATTGGATTTTTGTGGCATTGAAGGACACAAGGGTCCTCTTACCCCAATCAGAAATGATAGCAAGGTCTGAGGTTAAGCATTCTGCAGCCTCCAGTCTGGAGTCTTGTAATTCCTGTTGAGGTCTTCTGTTGGAAGAAGTTGAATAATGCAGAGTGGAGTTGTCAGCGTATGAGTGGATAGGACAGTTTGTTATGGAAAGAAGATCATTGATGAATAACAGGAAGAGAGTGGGTGATAGGACAGAGCCCTGTGGAACACCACTGTTGATAGGTTTAAGGGAAGAACAGTGACCATCTACCACAGCAGAGATATAATGGCCGTAACAGAAGCTGGAGATAAAGGAACAAAGAGAAGGATAAAAACAGTAAGAAGGCAGTTTAGAGAGCAAAGACTTGTGCCAGACTCTATCGAAAGCTTTCGATATATCTAGCGCAACTGCGAAAGTTTCACTGAAACGGCTAAGAGAGGATGACCAAGAGTCAGTTAAGAGAGCAAGAAGATCGCCAGTAGAACGCCACTTGCGGAACCCATACTGGTGATCAGATAGAAGGTCAGAACTGGAAAGGTGCTTTTGAATCTTCTGGTTAAGGATTGATTCAAAAGCTTTAGATAGACAGGAAAGTAAAGCTATAGGGCGGTAGTTTGAGGGATTGGAACGGTCACCCTTCTTAGGCACAGACTGTATGAAAGCATACTTCCAGCAAGATGGAAAGGTAGATGTTGATAGGCAGAGATGAAAGAGTTTGACCAGGCAGGGTGTCAGCACGGAGGTACAGTTTTTAAGGACAATAGGAGGCACTCCATCAGGTCCATAAGCCTTCTGAGAGTTGAGGCCAGAGGGGGCATAGAAAACATCATTCTTAAGAATCTTAATAACAGGCATAAAGGAGTCAGAGGGGGGATGAGTAGGACAAATATGCCCGGAATCATCCAGAGTGGAGTTTTTACAGAAAGTTTGAGAGAAGAGTTCAGCCTTAGAGATAGATGAGATGGCAGTGCTGCCATCAGGGTTAAGGAGAGGAGGGAAAGATGAAGAAGTGAAATTGGAGATGTTTTTGGCTAGGTGCCAGAAGTCCTAGGAAGAATTAGAAAAAGCAAGGTTTTGACATTTTCTATTAATGAAAGAGGTTTTATTAAGTCAAAGAATAGATTTGGCACGATTCTGGGCAGAAATATAAAGATCATGGTTAGGAGGAGTGCAAAGGCCCTGGTACCTTTTGTGAGCTGCCTCTCTATCTTTGATAGCACAAGAACAAGCATGATTAAACCAAGGCATGAGGAGTAGAGAAAGTACGTGGAAAGTGTGCCTCCATACCAGAGACAATCACCTCTGTGATGCGCTGGGCACACACAGAGGGGTCTCTCTCCTGGAAGCAGTAATCATTCCATGGGAAATCGGAAAAGTACATCCTCAGGTCGTCCCACCGTGCTGAAGCAAAATGTCAGAAGCATCGCCTCTTCGGTGGGTCCAGAGGGCGTACAGGAGCGTTAGGACATGATACAGAAATAAGGCTGTGATTGGAGTAGCCCAACAGAGAGAAGAGTTTGACAGAGTAAGCAGAAGGATTAGAGGTAAGGAAGAGTTCTACTATGTTGGGCCTGTCTCCAAGATGGTCAGGAATACGTGTAGGGTGCTGAACCAACTGCTCTAGATCGTTGAAGAGAGCAAAGTTGTAGGTTTGTTCACCAGGCTGGTCAGTGAAAGAGGATGAAAGCCAAAGCTGGTGGTGAACATTGAAATGTGTATATTGTGTGAATGTAGTGTGGTGAGGAAAGAGAGGATCTAAGTAAAATAGAGATACATTAAAAAGTATGCTGCATTAAGGTGACATTTAAGTAGGATGAAAATGTTACTTCTTCTCCTCCTCTTCCTCAACCAAAGTATGAGTGAAAGGAATGTTAACTTGGGGAACTTCAAAAACTAAACTTTTTCATTCCACAGGACAAACAAAAAGAGGCATGTTTTTATTAAGGAAAATGTCAAGTTCTGCAGAATGGAGAGAAAAGGAAAAAAACTTGCATAAGGATGTATCAAGATCTACAGAAGGAAGAGAACAATAGAATACAGCTTACCTGACGACAGTCTCGGGGTCTCCTGGCTGCTGGATGTCACCTGTCCACTCACACGTCAAGTGGATCCCTAACTTGTCTAGCAGCTGAGACTTTGAGCTGCTCTTCTGTGGAGGTTTGGGTCTTATGGTAGTTCATATCAAAGTTTTGTACTGGCTACATGCTCCTTAACCCCTTGACTGTGGATTACCTACACGAAGGCATCATCAAACTACAGAAATGGAGCAAAAAGTGGCTGCTACAATTCAATGATGAAAAATGTAAAGTAATGCACCATGGGAGGGGATATCCAGCATACCAATGCCACATGGGAAACACTGCACTATCCACCACAGAGGCAGAGAAGGACCTAGGAGTATATGTTACCAGGCTACCAGTGAAAGCCAAATCCATGCCAGTCACAGCGGATGGGTTAAAGTCTGATACCATGTTGCTTCCCTTTCTAAGTTTCTATCTTTTATCACAATTTTCAAGCTAACTGCTCTTTTGAACTTACTGACTACATGGCCTCATTCTACTTGCAGTCTCTCTCTACAATACTTTCTACTCAAGCTCATCCCTGTGCTATCCACAACTTCCTAATGCAAGCCTTAACCAGTATCTTCATTCTCTCATCCCTTTGATTTGTAGTAAAACTGGAACAGCTTTTCTTACTCTGTATTTTCTCCATCCAATGACTTTGACTAAACTTCAAGAGGGGAGGTTCAGTATTATCTTCTGTATTCTTTGTGTAGGAGCAATGTGTTGTGGGTATTTTGGGGTATATCTTGTTTGCCCTTGGCCAGTTTCTAATAGTGTATGAAAACAAAGCCTGCTGTCACTGTTGCGCTTGATAGTAAGGGCAAACACTTACCAGCACCTCTCCCTTCCACACCACCTTCCTCCCAAGGCTTGTACCGGGTTCTTCAGGGCCCAGAGCAGCGCCGGTGAATGGGAAGAGTGGCGTCAGGCTGGTGTACATGCAGCCCGACATTACTATAAGATTAACCTGGAAAAGCAAATATTTTCACTTAATTAACTCCACTCTTCTCACTTCTACACCTACACCTTTGAATCTGTTGCACTGTTGCTTTCCTTGGTATCTTTTTTTTTTTCTTTTTTTTTTCAAGCTTATTGCTCTTTTGAACTTGAAAACTACTCCTTCCTCTCTTTCCACAGCCTTCAGTGCAATTTCTTACCCCACATCATCTCTGTGCTGTCCAACGTTCTAATGCAAGAGTTAAACAGTACTTCATTCTGGGGAGTATCAGCACACCCCTCTAGGCAGTATTAATACTACTTCAGCATCTGTATTTTTTTACAATGTCATAATCTATTTTTTCATTCATTTGTTTTGCCCTTGGCTTGCCTTCTTTGCCATAAAAAAGGCTAATTCCTAATGTGGCAAAACAAATGGTTCATATAATCAAAAGGAAACTTAGTTTTTCATGAAAATCCAGTCTATCTCAAAAGGAACCAGAAACAGGAGCTACCTGCAAACTTACTTTTGAAGTTGGCAGTGTCAGTGTTAGTTTTATTGGGGTAAATTCGACTCTAATATGGAATGGCAAGGTGATCCGCATGTTGCCCTCCAGGCCGGCCCCAGCAGCCCGGCCCTCTGTCCATGGCACCAGCGTTTTCACATTCACAGAATGTTTATGACCCAATCTGTCAAGGTGGTAAATGATAACATATACTAATATACATAGCTCTCACATGAAAAAAAATAAATAAATAAAAAATAAATAAATAAATAAATAAATAAATAAATAAATAAATAAATAAATAAATAAATAAATAAATAAATAAATAAATAAATATATATATATATATATATATATATATATATATATATATATATATATATATATATATATATATATATATATATATATATATATATATATATCACGAATAATATCACATATAACCATTATTACAGTTTTCATGTCTGATATTTTCATTACAGTATCACAATTAAATATCCAACGATTATTTCCAGCACACTGAACATTCATCACACACAATTTATCTTTGAGTACAGACACTGATTAATAGCCATGATCGGTCATGTTACGAATTCTCTCAATTTCAGTCTGGAGAACTACACAACACTGGTCATTCGCTGAGTGGTTGATTTCAGGCTTCTTGTACCTCACACAATTTATACATTTCTTCTCAGCCATGGTGCACTCCTGCGATTTATGATTGCCAGCGCATTTGAAACAATTTGGGGCATCTCCAATTTGGTCTTGGCAGTACAGTTGACCTCAAGATGGCCGTATCTCTGACAATGATAGCATATAATTGCATGGTATCTGTCTCTCACTGTGTACATTCCCCATTCTAATTTTAATTTGTTGTGATTCCTGTGAATCAGCTCTCTTACAATTGGGTCACACCTCAGTATGTAGTGCATCGTGGCACCAGCTGCAGGCTTGCTAAAAACCAGCTCAATCTTTTCCTCAACACCCCCAATGGCATGTAAGAACTCATTGCAGTCTAAGATGGTCTCCTTTATATTTTCCTTGGTCTCCTCTTTATGCACACTGAATATCATGATCTTTGGTTTCATCTTTCCAACACTCTTGGTATTAATTTGCTCAACAGACTCCAGTTTTTGAGCAGCCTCATCCCTTGTGTTCTCATTATCAAAGTTCATGACAATGTTACCTCTATTTGTAAATCTTGAATCAGTTATTTGAATACCATTCAATGCCTGGGAGACTTCATCCTTCATGTCTGTTGCCATCTTTTCCTGTGTAGAAGCTTTTACAACAAAGAGATTTTTCTTGACCTTCTTGCCTCTCTTTGCCACCTCAGCCCAACTTGATTCAGCATGCTCAGCACGTTTAAGCGTGTCAACAACTGATCCCAGCTCCTCCTGCACCTTCACAGCCCTTGATTCAACTTCATCCTTAACCACAGATATTTCTTTAGATAATTCTTGCTTGAATTCATCCATTTTTCCCACAATTTTGGTAGCCAGAGATGCTTTGTGAAGGCATGGGTTGCAAATCCAATTTATTTTAGGTATACAGTAACCTCTCGAGTTTTGCGCTCGCTTCGTTCCGAAGGTATAGCGCTAAACTCGAGGATCGCGAAACTCGAGGTATTGAAAACACTGAAAAACCCATTATTTGTTCCGACCCGTGAAGATTTTTTTTTTTTTTTTTTTTTTTTTTTTTTTTTTACATGTGGCCTGTGGCGCTGGTAGACAATCCATCTGGGCCTGATGGTCGGCCCTGAGCCCATCATGGCGCAGGCAACTGTTTATAGTGGCACCATTATAACTGGCTCATGCTGCCCCCCGGAGCTCACTTTTTTCCTCCTTTACTCTATCTCAAAATATGTACCTTGGAAAAAGGAAGAAAACAGGAAGAGAGAACGGGTCATTTTAAAGCCGCAGATGTAGCCTTACGATTGGCTGAGCTTTGAAAACATGCTTGTGATTCGCTGGGAGTCCGATGATGTCATCACCGGTGCTAACCCAATCAGCAGCCTTACTGCCTTAAGGCGATGTCACACTGGCCATTTTCTTTTAACCGTTGTGGCTACTGGCAACGCTCGTATGCCCATCCGGGAGTGAGTTGTCGATCGTCCGCAAGCTGGTGTCACACTGGGCCTTTTTCTTCCCGCCGCGTTGGCGGCAGCTTGGGCAACAGGCAACTTTTCCGGGTGTGTGTCACACACATAAGGGGAAATTAGAAGGGTGTGGGGGGGGATGTACATGACCTGCACATGTCAAACCAGCGCGAAACTCAGGGTGATAATGTACGAAAGTCGGGATGGTAAGAATTTAGGACTAACCACGAAACTCGAGGATCGTGAAACTAGGATAGCGCGAAACTCGAGGGGGTACTGTATTCTCCTGCTGAATTTCAGACAGATGAGCACAGTTCCAATGACACCCTTTAGGGCACAGACAGCATCCTATCCACTTATCGCCTGTGGGATCCACACAAACGTAACAGAAATCCTTCACACCCCTGGCTCAGCCAGCCATGTCGATGCAGCACTTTCACGAGCAAGACGCAACACATCCGCTCAGCGCAGCGACTCACTATTCACAATCAGCCAATCCTTCTCTCTCTTGCACCACGTCTATTGCTCTTGAGTAGAAACATAGTAAGTTGGTGACACACTATTTCCCTTTTCTAAATTCAAACTGTCCTTTGTTTATTATGTTTTCCTTTTCTAAATGTTCAACCCATTGTTTTTTATTATACTTTCACAGTGTGTGTGTGTGTGTGTGTGCGCATACAAGTAATCTCGGAACACCCAAATTTAGAATGTAATACTTACTCAAGGAGCAGTTCAGATTCACCAGGGTGTCTTGTAAGATAAAAGCCAAAGTCTTCTTCAAGCTGCAAGAAGGAAGAATATATGATATTGTGTTGCAACACTGCCACATCCTTACTCCCTTAAACACAACATGACACTGTTGCAACACTGCCACATCCTTACTCCCTTAAACACAACATGACACTGTTGCAACACTGCCACATCCTTACTCCCTTAAACACAACATGACACTGTTGCAACACTGCCACATCCTTACTCCCTTAAACACAACATGACACTGTTGCAACACTGCCACATCCTTACTCCCTTAAACACAACATGACACTGTTGCAACACTGCCACATCCTTACTCCCTTAAACACAACATGACACTGTTGCAACACTACCGCATCCTTACTCCCTTAAACATAACATACGACACTGTTGCAACACTGCCACATCCTTAGTCCCTTAAACATTACATACGACACTGTTGCAACACTGCCACATCCTTAGTCCTTTAAAGTAAACACAACATGACACTGTTGCAACACTGCCACATCCTTACTCCCTTAACCCTTTCATTGCTAAGCACTCGCAACGAGACTATCCCCTCAGGTGCACTCGGGCACCCAAGCGGGGGAAGGGGATCTCTTTTAACCGCTATATCTCAAAAACTATTCATCACAGTTACAAAACAAAAACACCATTGGAAAGAGGAGGCCAAGATCTATAAGATTTGGTTATGTAAGCCTCTCCTGCGAACTAACAGGCATGTTCAGGGGGTGTTTTTTGCTGTGAGTGCGACTGGCGCTCGCAGCGAGCGTTTAGCACCACCAGCAAGTGACGCTAGTGCTCGCTCTTTTAACTGCCGTTTCTCAAAAACTATTCATCACAGCTAAAAACAAAAACACCATTGGAAAGAGGAGGCCAAGATCTATACGATTCAGAAATGTAAGCCTCTCCTGCGAAAGTACAGGCACGTTCAGGGGGTGTTGCCTGTGAAGACATACATTTATATGTGCGCGACGATCAGCCGTAAGGCAACTACTGTAGATCTCTTGATGATGGGGTGCTGGCAGGGCAGTATTGCCAACTGCAAAATTTACAACTATTTGGTCAAAATATCAGTCATGTGATAGGTGAAGCTATGCAAAAATGTCGCTATGTTGGTCAACAATTAACCCCCATGGCGTGAAAAATTTTTCACCGTGACCCCCCCAGCCGGGCACTTTTTCAAAAATTTTTTTTTTCGCCCATTAGAAATGCTGAAACATATGTTTAAGTCATGAAAAGTGTCAAAATGACATCTGAGTCACGGTGTGAGTGTGTGTCATCAAAGTGTCGCGCGTATATATATATATAGCGGCGCTGGGAAGGGGAAAGATGTAACCTACTGTATTACATAGGTTAACATTCACCAGTTGCTCGTCCGTAGATTTTCCGTGCTGGGCTGACATGACTTTCCACCAAATTTAGTGAAGAACCCACTCAATTGGCAATCCTGTGTTGTGAGAATTAGTGTTGGAACACTCTCATACGCGGGAGATTTGAGTGCGGCTGGAGGTCGCAGCGAGCGTTTAGCACCACCAGCAAAAACGCCTAACGCCCTCTGCAAGCGTTTAGCAATGAAAGGGTTAAACACAACATGACACTGTTGCAACACTGCCACATCCTTACTCCTTTAAACATAACATGACACTGTTGCAACACTGCCACATCCTTACTCCTTTAAACATAACATGACACTGTTGCAACACTGCCACATCATTACTCCTTTAAACATAACATGACACTGTTGCAACACTGCCACATCCTTACCACCATTCAATACCCCATACCCTTAACTTAGGGTGTCAGTCATGCCCTATACATTTAGTTTCTCCCTTGCAAAGCATGGTTAGCTTTGTTTTTCCTCCATCATCCCTACATTGCCACTCTCCTTACTTTGGCTATCAATCATTTATCAGTTCTGTGCAAGCAATGACCAGCCTAAGTTCAGGTCTTATTCTTAATAAATATTAGAATACCTTTGTTATTTGTCTCTTCCTGAGTCCATGATGCTTACTTCCTGTCTCTCCAAGTTACAGTCAGCCTTTTCTCTCTATTCCTACTTGTGCTCCTCTTAGCTTCTTCTGTAGTCACTTCACTGATGGAGGTGTGGTGATGGCAACAGGGTAGGCCATCTATTGAGTCTACAACTACATGAACTGAATGATAAAGCCTCAAGTTACCTTTACAATGACAGGGAGACCCAAGTCTGATGGAAATGCTAGTGTTGAATCTGTGAAGCGGAAGATGACTGGTCGATTGTAATCCAGGAAACTCCCAGGTCCAATAGCCCCTGGTTGATGATGTCCCCCTGTTGTAAAAGAAGATTAAGAATTTAATGCCAGACAAATGAGCAACACTTCTGGCACTCACCACTTCACGCCTCTCACTGCTTAAAATTGCCCTCCTCCATCTGTACTCTACCTTCCTATGTCTTATACTTTTCAAGGGATAATGATAACTAATGGGGAGCCTACGCATGAAGGCACATTGCTTCACTCACTCACCAACTCCAGTCCAATCCAGTAGTAGGCGTGGGATTGCCTTTGTAACGACTCCCACTTATGTCTTATTCTTGATTGTTGATTGTTGACTGCCGTTGTTGATTGGCATTGTTGTCTTTTAGTTTTGTTCAGTTTTCTTTTTTCTTCTGTTCCATATTGTTGTGATATAGTTTTTTCTGTCTTCAACCAATACTCTCAATGGTCCTCCTGAACAAGTCCCCACACTGCTGTCCTATCCATCCTGTCTCTCCCGGCAGGATCGGCCAACTTGCCCCAACCATGAGTTACGTAGGCATCCCCTTGGTCTCCTCCACCCAGGGTTGTCTTGTACAGATATAATCCAGTGAGCAGGACTGATGTCTGGGAGGCATGCCACGTGCCCATATAGCCAGAGTTGGCATTCAAGAACTAAACTGGTGACAGGCCTCGATTCAGTTTCACGGAGTAGTCGTTGGTTTGACACAAAGTCATTCCAGCGATGCTCCATTATCCTCTGAGGGCACTTAGTACAAAGGCATCGACACAACTCCTTCAAGTGACTCTTCAATGTCATGTCTCACAGCCCTACAGTAAGATATGGAGCACAAGCGACTTAAAGATTTGAATCTTCATCCATCTGCATAGATACTAATAATGCCCTATACTCGTATTGAGTGAGTCCACAACACCATGGGCCAGGTTAATCTGTCATGTGACTTCCTGGAAAGACCCACCATTATCATGCACTACACTACCAAGGTATGTGAAACTTCTGGTGACTTCATCCTCACCACATCCATGAACAGACTGAACTGTGTCCAGCAAGCCTCCAAATGACTGGACCTTGGTTTTGGTCCAGAAGACCTTCAGTCCCAGAGGGAATCTGACAATTTTTTTCTTGTTTTCTTTTAGCATCTTACTCTATTTCATTTTCATTTGGGCTGCATGTCATGGCCCCCTTTTTTTCTTTTGCTTGCCTCATGCTGTGCAAAACTTTTAGTCCTGATTGTTTTTTGTATTTCCCTGTCTTGTGGCTGATTCTACCCAAAAATAAATCATTCTAATTTTACCTTTGTTCTTTAAGATAAACTATGCAAAGTATTGGTACACTTGCCTTCAAATGACGAGAAAAGTACGTGCATAGGTTGAAACATTGCAGCAAAAGTGAAAGTTTCCCTTGGGATGAAGCTTGTGTTGGTCAGCATCAGGTGTTCCTGCGAAAGAAAGTTGTTCATATCATCATATTCTTCTCTAACTGGCTGTCGTTAATCTCCTAAAGTTTGCTGGAGTGTTGCTTCCCTTGCTGAATTTGCTCTTAGTCTGGCTCCTATTACCTTGAAAAAAAAAAAAAAAAAAAAAAAAAAAATGGCTTTATTTACTTTCATCCCCTGCATCATTTGTGCTTTCCTCTCTCTGCTGCTGTGAGCTGACTGACAGATGCTCAACTTTTGTGAGTCAACAATTGAAAACAAAGAACAGCATGTTGTGAATGGCCTAACCATGATTTTTTTAACCTGTGGTCAATGAACCCCCAAACAGTCCATTGATGGGTGTAATGAGATCTGTGAACCTGACCCTTAATGAATAGTTTTATACAGAAAATGTAAATGGAGTTACATAAATGACTTTCAGTTTACTGATGATAGGCCAATGTGTAAAGTGAGATACTATTATTATGTAACATCCAGTAGAATCAAGGTGAGGTTGTGACATCTAGAACAGCTTTCCAGTTTCCATCTTTATAAGTAACTCATCACTTTAAACAATTAAAGAATAATTGGCTTATACAATCACCTGTAGTTCCTCAAATATTCCAAAGAAGGTCTCTGAATCTCCACTCTCCTTTATGTCCCACTCGAACGGATTGGCCCTCTTATAATAATGCTGGAGGAAATTACCAAAGTAGACAGCCTGAAAAGTAGGAAAAACATCTCAGTGAAGGAAATTATGATAGAAAATAAGCACATTAAAGGAATATTGAAGATGGGAGAAATATCAAGGAAAATACAGGAGAGGAAGCTGCATGGGCACAGACATGTTACGAGGAGTGAGGAGTGAGTGGGAAAGAAACAATTGAAATGAAAGTGAAAGGAGAGAGAAAAGAAGGAGAGCCAAGAAGAAATGAGACTGCCTTGAAGATTGAAAAAGGCCCAATGGAAGCCACCTAAGAGAGGGAACAACTATAGACAAAGAGGATAAGATTGAAATTTAAAGAGCCAAATGGATGTGTACACTTGTGTAGAGAAGAGTTGTAGTATTAGGGACGTGCTTAACCCTATTCATGTACAATGCAAGTTGTTGGACTATTAATACTGGATAAAGGAATTATAGTACAGATATAGTAATTTTTTTGCCAACTGCTGAAGTAACTCATGTAAAAATAAAGAAATATGGCAATTCTTTTCAATCTCTTGCACACCCATGACATGCTACCTATGTATGTCCTGGGTGGAAAGGGTTTAGATTATGTTTAGAGGACTCACGTGAATATAGTTTAAATTTCACATGAGATTGACATTTACATGAGTCTGTGTGTACAGTCACTGCATGGGAAAGTATGGATGAAAGTTTTCTCAAGATTTAACTGAGAATATTTTGAACCCACCGTCTCTTTCTGGCGCATACCCAAGACAGTGGTCAACTGCAGGGAGTAAAATACTGCCACTGGGAAGATGGACCGTGTGGAGGTGACCCAGGCAAGATTCAAGTTCTCCCCTCCCTGTGAAGGAAGAAGAAGCATCAGTCATATTTGGTTCACTAGAGCACAAAAGGCCTTTCCCAACACCCTCCACCTGTCTCTGTCTAACTTTGGTGTGCCTCATACTGCTCTCGACAAAAGTGTGCTCAGTTGTAAAACTCTAATCAGTTTCAATACCTTGTTAATATGTATCTACCTGATTGTAGAGTGCAGGGTCTGAGCTATACTTGTAGTGTCTTCCACTGTCATAGCCTCCTATGTCCCTATTTGTCCAGCCTTTCCTTAAATTTGTGAACACTTTGCTGCAATCACTTTTGCTTTTATCCACCCCAAACTCCTATGTTCCCATGCAGAAAGTTGTCATTTCTTGACATCACTCATACCTCTAGTCTTCCTTGGTTTGGTCTTGTATCCTCTCAAGTTTCCTGGTCTCCTCTGTTTACCCCTTTCGTCTTATGTATTGGCTTATGTATCATTATCAAGATTCTTCTCTCTCTTCACTCCTCTGATACTGGTTGATCTTAATCTGTAACTCTCTCACCCCCTTACACTCACACTCACTCTCACTCTCTCTCTCTCATGACTTACTTTACAGTTTTTCACATCTTCTTTCAAGTATATATAGGCAGATTGGGCAAGGGTATTTGTCTCCATCTCACCAGGATGCTTAGCAAGATGAACAACTTTCTTGGCACTAAGTGAGCTGCAAAGGATAAGTAGGAAAAAATATTTAGAGGGGGGGGTGAGTTAAGAGTAACTGACATCATATCAACTTTGTGATGGATCAGCTTAGAAAAGAAAGAGTAGGAATAGAAAATAGTCCTGGAGTGGGTGCGATGATTGAGTCATGACGAATGAGAATATAGTTGGATATGGGTGTGTGGAAGATGAGGGAAAGGGAATATATGGTGGACAATCAATCAATCAATCAATCAATGGGGGCACATGCCGGGGGCGTGTCGCCTCGCCCACCCTACGATGCCAAGCCCGGGGGTCCCTCCGGGCGAGTCTCCATGCAGGCCCCCTTCCCAACCCGAGTACCTCCTGCCAGGATCTATCGACTTGCTCAAGCCACGAACTCCATGGGCGTCCCTTTGGCCTCCTCCACTCAGGCTTGTCTCTTACAGAGACAACCCGATGAGCAGGATTAGCTTCCGGAAAACGTGCCACGTGCCCATATAGCCGGAGTTGGCATTGACAGACTATGCAGGTAATATATGTCGAATCAGTCTCACGGAGTAGTCGCCGGTTTGACACAAAGTCATTCCAGCGATATCCCATGATTCTGCGTAGACACTTATTACCAAAGGCATCAATCCGCCTCTCCAAGTCCCCTTTAGTGTCCATGTCTCACAACCAAAGAGTAAGACAGGGAGCACAAGGGAATTGACGATCCGGATCTTTGTCCTCCTGCACAGGTACCGACAACGCCATATACTCGTGTTGAGCAAGTCCATAACACCGTGGGCCAGATCAATCCGCCGTAAGACTTCCTGGCCAGACTCACTGTTGTTATGAACTGTGCTACCAAGATACGTGAAACTTTCTGAGATCTTAACGTCTTCGCCGCACGCAAGAACAGACCGTACTGTGTCATCCAGCAAGCCTCCAAACACCTGTACCTTGGTCTTGGTCCAGGAGACCTGGAGTCCCAAGGGCTTCGCCTCCTCGTGCAGTGCCTTGAGAGCCATCACCAAAACCTCCAGCGACTCTGCCAGGATTACTGCATCATCAGCAAAAACAAGGTCAACCCTGGTATTGCCAATGGATGCTCTGCAATGACTCTAGCCCACAACTCTGCCCAGTACCCAGTCTATACAAGTGTTGAAAAGCGATGGGGCAAGGACGCAGCCTTGCCTCACTCCCGCATTCACGGGAAAGAAGCTGAACAAGCCTCCCCACACTTCACAGCACTCTCTGTCCCAGAATAGAGGCCAGTCAGTAGACCAATTGTCCTTGCAGGAATCCCACGGAGTCGCAGAAGATCTGAGAGTGCCTCATGATGCACTGAATCAAATGCCTTCTAGAGATCAAAATAGGCTGCAAGCATCCCCTGTTGAAACTCACGTCGGCGCTCCACCAGTACGCGAAGCGCTAGGATACGGTCAGTTGTTGACTTGCCAGGCATGAACCCAGACTGTTCAGGTCTCTGCAGCTTCAGCAGCTGGCTGCGAATTCGCATCAGCAATAGGTGGGCAAGCACCTTGCCTGGCACACTGAGCAGTGTAATACCACGGTAGTTGTTGCAGTCCTGGCGGTCCCCTTTCCTTTTCCAGATATGGATGACCAACCCCCTCTTCCAGTCAGGAGGAATGGTACCGGACTGCCATATGGCAGTCAAGACCGCATGCTACCCGCGGATCATGGCCTCACCTCCAACTTTGAGAAGCTCCGTACTGATGTTACAGGTGTCAGGTGCCTTCCCACCCCTCAACTTGGCCACAGCCTCTCTGACCTCAACCAGAGAGGGTGGGCTTTCGTCAATGGGTGGGTCAGCATCTGCCACCTGCAACCCAGCAACTGGAAGCCGCCCACGTGGAGACTCCACCATGTACAGCTGCTCAAAGTATTCAGCCCAACGAGCCCTCTGCCCATCCATCACTCGACTTCCTCAGCGAGACCCCTGACATACCTCTCCTTGTCTCTCCTCAGGAGGAGATGGTGGACAGATGAAATGAAAGAGACAGTTGAGGGTAAAAGGAAGATTTATATGAAAATGCCACAGAGAAATATGCCAGAGGAAGGTGAGGGAGAGATGGGAGGGAAAGCAGGGAGGGAGAGTAGGAGTAAGGCATTGGTGAAAAGACTGGTTCTGGCAAGTAAAGAGAGAGCAGATTAGGATTTGGATAGAAATATATCAGCTTGTGTGTGTGTGCGTGTGTGTGTGTGTGTGTGTGTGTGTGTGTGTGTGTGTGTACAGCCTCACCGGGGATGTTCTCCTTCACTGAGGGCGGTGAGGGCAGAGTAGATGAAGGCAGCCACCTGAGGCGAGCTTTCCCTCCACGTGGAGAGTGCGACGTTCTCCCACCACGACAGGTTCGTCGGCTCCCACGTGCTGATGACGAGGAAGGCCATGCTTCTCACCTCGGGGAACTCTGACGGGTTATTCATGAGCGGCACCAGGACGTCCAGCACCTGCAAGGGGTGGAAACTGGTGCTGATGGCTTGCTTTAATCATTATCATCATTATCTTTACAGGTGAGCATAAACAAAAAATATTAGAAAGGAAAAAAGTGGCAGCACAGGAAGAGACAACTTAGGTGGCAGTATTTTTTTTTTCTTCTTCTTTTTTACAACAAAGGAGACAACTCAAGGGCACAAAAAAAGGAAACAATAATAAAAAAATAAAGCCCGCTACTCGCTGCTCCTAAAAAGAATCCAAAGAGGTAGCCGAAAGAGGGGTCAATTTCAGGAGGAGAGGTGTCCTGATACCCTCCTCTTGAAAGAGTTCAAGTCATAGGCAGGAGGAAATACAGATGAAGGAAGATTGATTACCCTTGAGTGAGCTGTTTTGGGCAGAAGGTCTGCTGTGAGACAGTAGATGGCGCTGATCCTCATGTGTGTGTCATCATTGTTCTTCCCTTCAATGATGGGCTCCAGGTAGGGCAGGCTGAGTGGTGTTCCCAGCGAGCACATGGCTTGCAGGTGAACCACTTGCTTCCACTTCACTGGATCCTAGAGGGCAGATAACAACACTGATGAAGGGCTGGTTTAGCTACAACAGCTCACAAAATTATCATCACAATACTGTACAGTGCAGTCTGACACCAGGGACGCTCATCATGGAACAGTTATCATTTACCCATTGATGGATGCTTGAAGTCATGCAGTGGCTCTGTTTTGCTCTTTGGCAGCAGCACCCTGTGAAGACTATGCAAGCTTACCCTCCTTAATGAGACAACAAGTGCCAGAATGTGTGGCAGGATGTGTAGACTCTACGGCAAAAATATTTGTACACACTCACACTGAGACCACGAGTGAGAATGGGCAGGAAGGAGTCAAGGATCGCCTTATTGTCGCATCGCTGGTCACAGCTCTCAGCCATCTGGGGGTCAAGGCAGTACCGACGGGCAAGTTTGGCGATGCTGAGGAGGGATGTGGTCTTGAGTGGCTCCTCATATTCACCTTCCATAGTGTCCACCAATTGCTGCAAGTATGGGAATGTGCAACTACCTGCAGTGAGCCATGAGCTACAAAAATAAGGTGCACCCACACAGACACCACACAGAGAAGTGGTTGCCTATCATTATCAAATTATTAAAGTGTAAATCAGAGTCAAATTTGTTGAATATTCCCCTACATTATGGAGCAAAAATATAACTGAATGTTTGCTTTAGTGGAATCTAAACTTGGTGGATGTGGGTGGTTCAAATTAGTCCACTAAGTCAAGAGTTTACTGTAGATGGATGAAAGGCATGAGTCAGATGAAAGCAGCCTGTTCTTGTAGATAATATGAGGAAATATAATTCATATCTGAGAATTCTCTTTTTAATTTTGACTTTTAATATTGTTTCCCAGCAAGGCCTTCCAGCAACGGAACAAATGCACTTTGGGGCCAAGAGAGAAGGAAGTTCCTGCAGTCTGTGTTTTGAGTCCCTCAAGTGAATGAATCAGCCAAATTGAAGGCCATCGAATAGGCAGAGGCTGGTTTTGGCATGAGGAAGTAACATTCCTCATAACTCGAAAGAGGACTACACATTATTAAATTTGATGAACAATTTTGTGCTCTGGTAAATCATGAAACTAAACAAATGAGATTAGGTGCTGCAGTAGTATTATTACATTACTAATTAATTTCATTATAGAAATAAATAAAGGAAGATGTGTGTCACTCACCAGCAGGATAGGGATGACTGACGGGTCTCTGACTGTTATTGTAGAGGCCTGGAAGACCTGGAACACTAGGCCGGCGTTCTGTTGCCGGAAAGCCCCATCACTGAGCTTCTCCAAGAGGTAGGCCAGTGCCTCCTTGGTCCCGGAGGTCAGAAGTGCTTGGTACAGAGTTTTTCTGCGGAGGAATTTCTACTAAGACAATTTGATCACAACCATAAAATCACACACACATTATAATTATGTAATGTTATGTGTGATACAAAACGTGGAGGCATTGAAAGCTACTAAGTGTTATGAAGGTGAAAATGCTGGGCCTGACATGAAAGGGCTGGAAGTATCTTTATAGTTCCATAGAATTATACAATGAATGGTATCAAACATAATAAAAATTGTGGTACAAGTAAGAAATGTTTGATGGATTTAAATGGTTTGATGAATCTGATTTTTGTAAAGTAGTGTGTGAAGATGTAGTGAGTTTGCATTGAAACACCATACAACATCCTCCTCATCATCTTCAGGAACTATATACTAGTCCCTGCAGGGCAAAGAGCTTTCCCAACATTTTCCACTTTTCTGTTTGATGTTCGTGTGCTCCAACCTGGCCCGGCAAATGTTCAAACTTCATCTCTCCTCCTGGTTTACTGTCTGCCATGTCTTCTACAAATCCTGGGCTGCCACTCAGTTACTTTGGTTGTTCATCTATTATTTGTTCTACATACATATGACCAGTCCAAGTCCATTTCTAATATAATAGTCATTAATGTGGCTTCCGTAGTCATTAATGTCTTCAATCTTTGTCTGTTCTCTAATCCATCACGCTTCCTTCTTGTCTCTCCATCTTATACCCTGCACTTTTCTCTCTTTATTTGTGCACTTCTTCACTTTTTCTCTTAATATTATGAAGCATCGGGTTTCTGAGGTGGCAGGATACACTAACTTTGATTATGACATATTTTACTTTTGTTTTCTGAATTTTCCTTTCATCTTTCTTATCCCAGTCCACAAGTAAGAAATCAGAAAGAGAACAGCAACGTTGCCTTACTTGACTCTCGGCGTGTCGGGCACCTGGGAAATGAGGTACTCAATCTCAGACTTGGGCAGCACGGCAACGCGCTCCACCACATGCCGGAAAGTGTCCAAGAAGGGTGGCGTGTCCTCTCTGTAATCTGGTTCACGAAGCAACTCCATGTCTTCTTTGATCTTTGCCTGGGGTAAATAGAATGTTTAGGGTCTTATGAACACTTATGGCTGCCCCCTGTTGTCTGTTGTCAGGATACAGAGGTGGATGAAGCAGAGGGCAACAACAAGAGGAAGAATTTTGGGGGATAATATTTTTAACTCTTGTCCACAACTACACATAGAAAAATAATAGAAGAGAAAGGAATAAGGTACTGAGGACGAGGAAACTTACTACAATGGCCTGGGCTTGTAGCTCCGTGGGGTAGATGCCTGTCAGCTGCTCCTCAACAGTTAAAATAAGTGGCCCTTCCTGCAAGACAAGAGGAAAGAACAACTAAAATAATAGAAAAAGAAAAGCTGTTTTCAGGAAAGAAGGGAACTGAATAAGAGTGAAATACAGAGATGATATAACATTAAACATCACTCCACTAGTTAATCCACTGAGCTTTCATCTATCCAGCCCTACATTCACTAACTTTCCATATTCAAAACAGCCTTCCCCCTTTCCCTCGCTCTTAGTTCGTCAAGGTGAGAGTAAAGAGTACGACCAACCTTAGTTTCAAAGCTGAGTGTCCTTCTCTCCAACTCCTGTACACTTTCCACATGCACCTCCGCATGTCTCACTGCTCTCAGCTCCAGCACCTGTGTGGTAGAAAAGAAAAGTAGAGGGAAACAAGAATAATGCAAAGAAAAGTACTCTTCTTGGGGCTCAGTTATTTCTCAGTTGAACATATAATAAATTGCCATCTGGGGGTTGACTTTTCATGAAATCATACTCTTTTAAAAGACAAATATTTCTCAATAAAAAATCAAACCTACCGCAATAGCCTTCGGGGGTCCACTTTGACATAATTATCTTTACTGGACTTGCCTGCTTTGTCTTTGTCCTGATGAATTTGTCATGGCAATCAGTAGTGTAGACCACGATGTCACCATTCACCTCGGCCCTCTCCAGGCGCATCACGCCCCCTAGCTCACCCCTAATGAGGAAGGTGCCTTGTGAGCTGCGCTGCGTCCTGTCCGCTGACTCGTCATTGCCGTTGATCTGCTCAGAGAAAAATGCTTTGATGCCACAGTGCTGTTCCTACTATGTTATCCTTACTATTACTATAAGAGTGTATTAAAGATGCTGTTCCTACTACTGTCCCACTATCATCAGTACCATCACCACTGCCCTCGTCCTCACCTCCACAGTAAAGTGGTTCTCCTCGCAGCCCTCATTGTCCAGCGTGCGTGTCAGGACCCAGAGTGTGTCGTCGATGGGCTGGATGAGGCGGGCGGGGTCGGGGTCTTGGGGACCAGGAGTCTTGGTGCCAGTCTTGGTGCCAGTCTTGGTGCCAGTCTTGGTGCCGGTCTTGGTGCCAGTCTTGCTTGTCTTACTGGGTTGCTTTGTCTTGGGGCGACCCTTGGCACCAGGGCCTTGTATAATCCTGAAATGAAGGCAAATTTATATATTTATTGTTGTTTCTCGTCTTTGTGGGTATATTGGGTTTGAGGCGACACTCAACACCCTCCTCCTTTGCTTGTGTATAAGTGAAATAAGGGCGAATCTGTTTATAAATGTTGTTTCTCATCTTTGTGGGTCTTTAGGGCTTGGGGCAACACTAGACACCCTTCCCCTTCGCATCCAACCGGTCTCTTGCAGACTCCTTACGTTCTTATGTTCTTATGTATATAACTGAAATAAAGGCGATCTATTTATCATTATTTTGACTTGTCTTCTTGGGTTTCATGATCTTGGGGCGGCACTAGACACCCTTCCCCTTCACTTGCATGTAACTGAAATAAAGGCACGAGAACTTAATCCCCCATCATTATTATCATTATCATAGTGTGTTATTTCTATTTTGCAGTAAAGGAGATAGTACAGGGTAAAACAAAAGATGCAAACAAAAATCATCTGATTGTGTATGATGTTCCCATAAAGCAATAGACAGGATCTTGCCCTAAAAAAGGAATGAAATTTGGTTCCATATATAATGTAATGAAGATGGGTTATATCACAGTCACATCAGGGTGAAGATGGGTTTTATCACACTCTTATGGGGGTCTCTCTCTCTCTCTCTCTCTCTCTCTCTCTCTCTCTCTCTCTCTCTCTCTCTCACCTTTCGGATGTGATATATCTTTGGACATCTACTTCGATCTTCTCTTCCTGTTTCTTGTCTTCAAGCGCTGACTGGTAACTGGAGAGCTTTATTTGCGAGTACCTGCAGGGGCCAAGAAGAAGTATAGTTAGGATGTTGGCCAGATGCTTTCTCCTCTCACACCAACTATTTCCTGTGGTCAAAGAGGGAATCAATCAGGCTCTAATGAGTGTACTTTAAGGTTCATGGTACAGAAGAAGAGTCAGATTACCACCAGGGTCACAAAACGTCCGAGAATGTGAGCCTCAGAAAAACATTGCAAAGTGCGTATACCCCCAAAATTGTCGCTTATCCCAGTTTGAGCCCCTTTAGGTATGCATCCGTATGTGCCTCTACTCACCAATTATGGCACTGTCCAATCATGGTGTCCTCTGTGAGCCTGAAGGTGAGGCTTGAAGGATTATGACCCTAGGAGAGAAAGAACGTGGTTAGTGTGTGTGTCTGTGTGTGTGTGTGTGTGGGTGTGCTTTTACTGCTTGCTCATAAGATATAACAAATGAAATGCAGTTGAGGTAAGAGAGGTAATGCCCGTGTGAAATAAACCTTGGGGCAAAAGAATATATAAAATACGATCAAATTAGGTTCATGCACTCATCCCATCACTTCAAAGCATTTACTGATGACTATAATTACATGCCTGAGTTTTCTTATATGAATAATAACAATAATAATACGACTGTGGATCATGGCAGAGTGTAGTGAAGCAATGAATGTTCCTTACCGTGAGGACAGCGAGAGGGAGCGAGTAGATGATGCCTCGCCGTACGTTGGTGACCCAAAGTGGCTCTTCAGGGACCTTGAGATACTCCACCTGTAATAAGGGAACGGGCTAGCATTTTCTTTTCTCGACAGTTATTGTGTTACCGTTTAGCTGGCACTTCTATGTTAGCTGTTCAGTATGGTTAGAACCTCTGTCAAAATCTCACCGTTGCCGCGTCCACCTGGATGAGGAAGGTCTGCTCCAGGAGGGCAGCGTCGGCGGGGTCCATGGGGTGGTAGTCGAACTCGATGTGCTTCTGGGGATCGCATGAGGCCTTCTCGTTGGTCTCAGCCACATCCACGTTGCTCACCTGATAGTAAAGAGAGAGCCAAAGATGAATATCCATACAAATTGTTAGATAAATATACCGCATCAATCCTTCACGCAACTCACTCCTTCACGCAACTCACTCCTTCACACAAGACTCACTCCTTCACACAAGACTCACTCCTTCATGCAAGACTCACTCCTTCACACAAGACTTACTCCTTCACACAAGACTCACTCCTTTACACAGACTCACTCCTTCACACAAGACTCATTCCTTCACACAAGACTCACTCCTTCACACAAGACTCACTCCTTCACGCAAGACTCACTCCTTCACACATTACTCACTCCTTCACACAAGACTCACTCCTTCACACAAGACTCACTCCTTCACGCAGACTCACTCCTTCACGCAAGACTCACTCCTTCATGCAAGACTCACTCCTTCATGCAAGACTCACTCCTTCATGCAAGACTCACTCCTTCACACAAGACTCACTCCTTCACACAAGACTCACTCCTTCACACAAGACTCACTCCTTTACACAGACTCACTCCTTCACACAAGACTCACTCCTTCATGCAAGACTCACTCCTTCATGCAAGACTCACTCCTTCACACAAGACTTACTCCTTCACACAAGACTCACTCCTTTACACAGACTCACTCCTTCACACAAGACTCACTCCTTCACGCAACTCACTCCTTCACGCAAGACTCACTCCTTCACGCAAGACTCACTCCTTCACGCAAGACTCACTCCTTCACACAAGACTCACTCCTTCACACAAGACTCACTCCTTCACACAAGACTCACTCCTTTACACAGACTCACTCCTTCACACAAGACTCACTCCTTCATGCAAGACTCACTCCTTCACACAAGACTCACTCCTTCACACAAGACTCACTCCTTCACACAAGACTCACTCCTTCACACAAGACTCAATCCTTCACACAAGACTCACTCCTTCACACAAGACTCGATCGATCACTCCTTCACACACTCAATCCTTCACACATAACCCACTCCCTCACACAAGACTCGATCACTCCTTCACACATGACTCGATCGATCACTCCTTCACACATAACCCACTCCCTCACACAAGACTCGATCACTCCTTCACACAAGACTCGATCGATCACTCCTTCACACATAACCCACTCCCTCACACATGACTCAATCCTTCACACATAACCCACTCCCTCACACAAGACTCGATCACTCCTTCACACAAGACTCGATCGATCGCTCCTTCACACATAACCCACTCCCTCACACAAGACTCGATCACTCCCTCATACAAGACTCGATCACTCCTTCACACAAGACTCGATCGATCACTCCTTCACACATAACCCACTCCCTCACACATGACTCAATCCTTCACACACGCCTCATACACCTGACTCCACCTCACCTTCACGCGGAGGTTGCCAACTTGCGTCCTCTCCACCTCCACGTCCGCCCTCAAGGCTGACCCCGAGAACTGTGTGGGGTCCTCTGATACCCATGTGGCCACCGTGCCCGTGTACTTATACTGGTACAAGATGTCCGCCTGCAGGCCCCCTCGTGCTGCAGTGTAGCGCGGGGCTTGATGCTCCGGCATTTCAATGGAAAGGCCTTGACACCCGGCTAGGAGGAAAGGAGGTAGGAAAGGGGAGGAGAGAGGGAGATTAGTAACTGGGTAGGGAAGGATGAAAGGCACCGTCATCGAGAGTACGTCTTAGCAACAAACGCTAATTAATTAAAAGTAGCGGGGTAGCACCTGCATAATGACAACACACTAATCAACGCTAACACCTGTAATAACCTATTGGCAACACACACTAGATGCAGATCTTGTAGACAATAATCAGAGTCCACACATGTTAGAAGACAATGCAAATTAACACTATAATGATATGACACGTTATAGGCAGTACGCCGTGCAAGCATCACGTGGTGGCAATACACTTTGCAAGCAATATTTGCAGCTAACGCCCTGCTATTATATACCATCTATTCTGAAATAAATGTTCTTATAAATATAAAACTGGCCTTGATGGTGGAGGCTTACCCAGCAGGAGGGTGAGGGTGGCCGCGAAGAGACTCATGGCCCAGCGGCGGCGGCGGAGCCGGACTCGAGATGAGAAACCTACCGAAGATGAAAATAGATTAATTAGGCCCATTTCACACGGCGTGGGCGAGGCCCGCGCGTCCGCTCTTATATGAATGGACCCGCGTAAGCTTATGACTGATATGTTTTCTATGGATCCTTTCACACGCGAGCGAAATTCAACGCGGCGCCTCCCCTTGGGTCGCCTGCTGGCCCGCGTCCCCGTACAGGAACCAAAGGGTACAGTGTGCCAGACTGGCACACAGTACCCTTTGGCACCCTTTTACACATTGGCACTGCCAGTGTGCAATGTAGTAGGCCTACGTTTTCACACGGTGCGGGCGAAGTCCGCGGCCCGCGCATTTCTCCAGAGAAGACTCATTCGATCAGTATCTTGACTTCAATGTGATTTGTTGTGCGTGCCTTTTCTAGTTTCACATTGTTTATTTATCTCTATATATAGGAAGAATTTGAATGCAGAACGTGATGGCTCCTTCGCTCTTTACCCTCGTGTTCACTCCCTTATCTTCCCTTTCCCTTCTCATCTGTTCCCCATTCTCGTCTTTTACTCTGCCATCCATCGTAATATTTGGTCTTTCATTTTACTGATTCCTTTATCTCACTTCCTCCTCTAGCTCCATTCGATGTCTCTCCTCTAAAGGTTGACCTTAATTGCTTTCCTTCGCTTTATTCCCCCTTCCTATCTTTCTCCTGCCTCCTTCCACCTCCGTGTGGCAGTTTTCACCCACACCGTCTGAAAATATGCGTGTGGAGGCCCGCGTCCGTGTTATAAGCACAGACGCAGCCCTCGCCCGCAAGTGTGAAGGTGGCCAAATAGCTCCCTCCAAATCCAAAATCATTCTTTTCGTTTTGTGTTTGGTTCTTCAACGAAACATCCATCCAGTTCTACATCTTATTAAACCAGACACATTCAAATTTGTACCAAATGACATACGAGACTTACTTTTCCAGACAATCTAAACCCTCGTGGCGGCAGCGGCGGTGGCGGTGGCGCGGCGGGCAATGGGCCTCAGCGTGCCTCGCCCTCACCTTTATACGAGGACAGCCACTCGTGCGTGACCTTGGTGCCACTACACGCCAGGGTGGGGCAATACCCTCTCAGCATTTCCCTCGAGACAGATTTCCCTTAATAGCCTATATATTCAACCTCTGTAGGCTACATATTCACACTTTGACACATTTTCCCTCCTTTACACATTCCCATTGGTCATATTCTCCTCTGAACATTTTCCTTTAGATTTCCCTTAGTGCATTTCCCCCTTCGACATTTCTACCCACTTATCCTCTGGACCTTTCCCCCACCGGACCATATATATAATATTATATATATATATATATATATATATATATATATATATATATATATATATATATATATATATATATATATATATATATATATATATATATATATATATATATATATATATATATATATATATATATATATATATATATATATATATATATATATATATATATATATATATATATATATATATATATATATATATATATATATATATATATATATATATATATATATATATATATATATATATATATATATATATATATATATATATATATATATATTGAGTTTGGCCCCCTTAAGGGAGATTGGCTGTTGTAGCCACATTTTTTGCAATAGAATTTTGAAAAAAAATTCTGTTGAAATCTTAGGCTAAGGCAACTATGGAATATATTATATCCACTCATTATGATTTTGACTTTATTATAATGACAATTTAAAAAAAATAAAGGGGGTTTCTTACCCCGCATGTGGGGTAAGGAGCCCACTGGGTAGGCCTTTTACCCCACTCTGGTTTACAATAATAAAACTCACAGAAACATAAGGAAAATATTTTTTTCACATTATAAAAATATAAAATGTATTCCCTTTTTGAAAACTATACCCTATAAATCTCTCTTGATGTGAAATATAGGAACACAGTCAAATTTGTGTCTCCTAATGAATAGAATGTAAAACTAAACAATTAACTAATTTTCTAAAAGGTATCCCCTTCTTTTAGACTAGTAATATTAGACTAGCTTCCCTTTCTTCTGAATTTTTGTAACAAAAGGAACATCTACTTTCATGAAAATACATGGAACTAAATATTCAATTAATTTGATAAAATATGTCCTTTCTGTTGAATATTGATATCTGAAACAGTTAAAAACACCAACTTCCTTATAGTCTCAAACTCAAAAGCTAGTGTTTACTTATGGATGTCTTTCAAAAACTTAAACATGCAGAATGCACAACTGGAGTAGGCCTAGATCTGTATGTATGTCAAAACTGCGAGAATGATTAGGCATTACAGTAATGCTATTTTTATTTTATTTATAGCAATACTGCAATGCCTAATCAGACTCGCAGTTTTGACTTACATACAGATCTAGGCCTACTCCAGTTGTATATTCTGCATGTGACCAATTTCTACAACCCCGACATTGGACCCATTTTTCTGAAGGTCTGCTATTAGCAAATGGTTCCCCACACACCAAACAAGGCCATTCATCCTTAGCAGACGAAGCTGGAGATGGAGTTTTTTTCTTTGTTGCTGATAATGGGGTAAAAGGCCCACATGTGGGGTAAAAGGCCTCCCTGTGGGCAACTTACCCCAAAGGCACAGAGGGCCTCTTACCCTGGCAACTCATACATACACAAAAATGTCATCATCTTTCCTACAAGTAAGTAGGCAGAGTATAATCACATGCAATATGATCTAGACATCTTAGAGCAAGTATCCATAGCCATCAGGCTAACTCTGCAGTTCTTTGTCGTTAATTAGGTATCATTAAAATCACTGAAAACTTAAAAGAAATTAGTCAAAAAGAAGAAATGTCCCCTTGTGGCCAGTGCAACTGTTCATTGTTTACTCGGTAGTTCCTGTGAGCACAGAGAGTTGGCGTTGCCTACTTGATCATGTGACTGGTTGAGAAAAGAAAGAAAGAAAGACAAAACCAAGGGGAGGCCTTTCACCCCAAGGGAGCATCTTACCCCACCTTATCCTACCTACCTACCTCCACCCTTAGGTGGCGACAGGGGGCTCCCTCACCCCCACCTCCCCTCAGAACGCATGGGATTGGCTGCATGTGTGAGTGCGGTTTGGCCATTGGGAAGGCCTCTAAGACACCTACCTTAACTACCCAACCAACTAACCATCTAACTAACTTAATTACTAACCAACTAACTGACTAACTTATCATCTAGCTAATTAACAACTAACTAACTAACTATAACCATCTAAATACCTATCGTCAACCAACCAACCCCGACTAACTTATGTAACCCGAGCCTCACTGAATAGTAAATACTAAATAAGAAAAGATTATCCCTAGTGTTCTTTATCGTAACATGATGCAATCTGGATATATCCAAAGAGGGGCGATGTCTAGGGGGGAATCGATCCACGAAAGTAAAGTGCTTGCACGAGGAAACTTGTCAGAGGGGAAACTGTTTAGAGGGGAATTGATATGCCCGACCCAGCAGAGACGGCTTGACAACACGTACTGGTCAGTCGTTAAGGACAAGGGATGTAGTGTTGACTCATTCCACCGCCAGCAGTGCCTCTGGTTACCATGCTGGGCCCTCCTCGGCTTGTCGGCGCCCGACACTTTTAATAAATGACGGTGCCACAAGTCAAGGTCGGCAGTTGGTCATATGGGTTCTTTTAAGACGGACGTACGGCAGGAGGTACACACACACACATACACACACATTGCAATCAATATCTTCTCCTTCCTTCTTTACCCCTATTTCCCTTCCTTCCTGTCCTCTTTCCTTCTCCTTCCTAAGCAACCGTGCATAATGGTTTCACTCATGCCAGACGGCGGGAGGTACGCGCACACATACACATTTAGCATATTCCCCTTCCTACTTTTCCTCTCTATCTTCCTTTCCTTCTTTCTTTCCGATAGGAGGTATAATACACAACTAACATTTTCCCTTTCCTTCTTTTCCCGTTTGACCTCCTCCCTTTCCTTCTGTCTTTCCGATAGGAGGTATAACTTAACTTCTAGCATTTTCCCTTTCCTTCTCTTCCCCCCCACCCCTTTCCTTCCTTCCCTACTGCCCTCTTTCCCTCTCCTGCCATGCTTCCTACTGCTCTTCACAAAAAAAAGTTATTATATCAGACGGCGGGAGCCACTCACCTCTCAATAGGCCTACTCTTTGAAGGACTATACAAAATGGGTCATAAAGGGAATATGGTTAGGGGAAAAAGTGGAGCACAGTGAGAATTAAGTGAGTTGAGTAACTACTCCACCGAGACGCAGAAAATGAGAAAAGTTTAATAAGTCATCATTGTATGGGGGGGAGGGGGTCGTGTGTGTGTGTGTGTGTGTGTGTGTGTGTGTGTGTGAGTGTGTGTGTGTGTTTGGTTTGACTGTGCTGGACTTGAGTTTGCTTGTGTTTGTTCAGTGTATTTGGTGTTTGTTTGGTGATTTTTGATGCTATCGTGTGTGTGTGTGTGTGTGTGTGTGTGTGTGTGTTGGTGTGTCTCCGCGTGGGTGGGTTGTTGTTGTTGTTGGTTGCATAATTGTCGTGTGTGTGTGTGTGTGTGTGTGTGCTTCCTTGTATAAATTATCTTGTCGAGCGCGTGTGTAAATAAATAGCTAAATAAATGAATAATATATGACTTGTGCATATATTTATTTATTAACCTTTTATGAAGTAAACTCCGTCTTGAGCGCACCACAAATTATATAATAAGCACATTGTGACTTGATCGCGAGTCTATCGTGTAACCAGACTATGATGAATTACAGACACACACTGTGGGTCGCATTAAAAGACATATCGCCCCCTAAAAACACATAATTATTAATTGACAAGGCTATCGTAGGAGTTGTGGGCATTTCCAGGGGTAGTTTTATGACCCTGGTGGTAGTTTGACCCTTCCTCTGTACCATGAACCTGAAGAAGCACTCATTAGAACCTGACTGATCCTCTCTTTGACCTTTAGAAGCGAGTGTCTTATAATGCCGACCACAGTCCTGCAGTGCAACGAACATTCACCCCGGCTCAATCTCCGTGCGTGGCCCCTTCTCCCCCTACCTCCGGGCTGCCTGCCTCGCCCTCTCTCCCCCATAAACTTGACCTTCATGGAGGGTATTAAAATTAATCACTGTTGCCTCTGCTTCTTTCCCGGGGCTCCGAAATTCTGGTGTTAACTAATGAACTACCATCGTCTGTCTCTAATGGCTCGATCGTGTCCTATCTGTACTGTGCTTGAACCTCCCTAGCTCTCTATGTCTAATGCCCTCACCCTTTAAAGTCTATCACTAGTGCATACATAAATTCATACACACATTCATCAGAGCCAACGTGACATCACAGTCTCCCACTCTACAACCTTTTCTCCTGACCAGCAGCCTCTTAAACACACTTGGATGTTGTCTTATTGCAACAGCCACTCTTTATGAGGAATCCCACTGTGTCAATGATATCACACTCGGGAAATTCATAGATGTAACTGCTGCGTTTGTATCCTGACTTTCCCGGTCCCCCTGAGTCCAAGCTATATATGGTCTACCTCAGAAATTAATGCATCCTATAGCTCGCTTATTCTACCTCCCCATTTTACTATTGCTGTTAAATAGGCTGCCATTAATTTATCTCCGAGGACTTGCCAATCCTAAACCTCTCTTCTATTTTCCTCCGTTATACAGCTCGGATATCCCTTGCCTCATTCTGTTCCCGAGGATGCCTCGACTTATATATGGACTCACAACCTCTCCTCTCCTCTCCCCCGTTATACAGCTTTCATATCCCCTGCCTCATTCTATTTTCAAGGATGCCAGTTTCCCTTGAACCTTGCCGAGGAGAATGGCATAATACCTTTACCAAGGGCCGTGTTGAGGACATCTTGTTGGCCTTGAACAGCAGAACACCGCGGTGCATGAGGGGCGCTTCACACATCCTGGAGACACCTTCTGTACTCTGGCTGACACGAGGCGACACGCAAAACCTTGAAGCCATCACTGGGCACACAATATAAATCCTGTGACTCCGGAAGCAACACGTATCAGCGAAAATCAAAGGAATCCGTGGCTCCTCAGTCCTCACGGCGCCGAGTCGAACCACTGAATCCAACGAAGCATTGAACCGAAGCGAAGGTTGAACTTGGCACTGGAGGCGAGGTAAGGAGTTTCTATAAGGAGAGTCAGCACTTTATATCGTCAGTTCGTGTGATAAAGAGAGAGGAAACCAAATAATACCCGTCATAGGATGTTTCTCTACGCCTTACATGTCACATCATCACCAACAAGGCAACAACTCTTTCACAGCAGCAATCATCTTTTCGCTTATTTTCTCGCATATTATAGTCAAACCAGCAACACCTTTCATTCTTCCCTTGTTCCTTCTTTCGTTCACTCATTACACACGCCTTGTCAGTCAGGATTAAGCGCATCATTTTAATTCTGCTTTAGTTATACCTCTCACTTTTCAATATCTCACGCTCTGCTCTTTCTCCCTCTCCCATGTCACCCACACACCCATACCCACATTGCTGCGGGACTAAAACTATCGGTGATTTCTTGCCTTCATCCCTATTCACGGCTTGAAAGAGTAAGAGCCGATTTCACAGTCCAACAGCGTCTTCGTAACAGCCCGAACCAAACTATAGAATCTCATACAATCCAAAATGGTGGTCTTTAATGCCACACTAAATACACAAGACTTTTCCTGTATAGCTTCATCAAATTTGTGAACTTAAATATAAACACCAGACACTGTACAAGGAAATTTCGAAGGCTCTGGTATTGGTTTGGGAGCTTACTAACCCATCATGGGGAACTGTGAAACTGGCCCTAGATCACCACCACCCAGGCTCTCTTCATAATCTGTTTTCATGCCTTGGGGCCTCTTTTTAATGTTTTATTTCGTCCCATTTCGTTCATCCACGTATTCAGTCCCACAAACCCCATCTATTTATGCCAGTTCATCTTTTCGTCTCATTTATCACTCGAAGCCCTCCCAACTTCTTTCTGCCCATCATTCTTCATTTAAATACAATGACCCTCCGTGCAATAGGTTGGGGATGCCACCTCTAATGAATCATACACTTTCCTTGGACCTCCTATACCTACAAAGGAAAATAAAGAAAAAAAATATATCAAGTTCCACTCTTCCAATCCTCTTCTCCCGTCAGACATCTTCACCTTCCCCTATTACAGCAGCACCATGCCCTCACTTTCAGACTGTCTCCTCCCTCTCAAAGAACTTTTCACTCATTCCTAAGAGATGCCAAACCGTTTTTATTGATAGATGAAACCGCTCAAATCAACAATAACATTCAGTATATTCCATCTCACTTTAATCCCATCCAGAATAATTTGATTTGTGGAGGCTTGGTGGTCAGCTATGGAGCAACAAGACTGGCATAACAGGTAACTTGATTTTGATTGTACAGATGACTTAATGAGTTAGACATCTACAATAACTGCTCCTGTAATGGAATAAAACAAACATTACTGGCATACTTCCTCCTCTACACCTTGCATGCCACATTTTCTCCAAACCTTTCAGCAGCAGTGATTTTTCCAGTTGTCTCCCCATGCATCCTTTTGCTTCAAGACAATGTATTAAAACCAGACTAACAACTTGAGTATCTGGGCAAAGACATCCCCAGTCTGTTCTTTTCCTCTGGCAATCACCTATCAAACTCATCCTTGCCTGCACTTAAAGCACATTTTTTTTTTATATAATTTCATCTTTATTATTCCAATACAGAGGCACCTTTATGGGTGGAGGGCCAAGGCCACTGCCTGGAGTGTCTGGTGGTTAATGTGACTTTGCTTGGTGCTGCAATAATACTGTTATGTAGCTACTTGTCATTACCTCCAACAAAGTGTGTGCCGAGTACATATGTAAGTGTTCAGTCAAAATATATACACTATTCAATGGGCACAAAAAGTTGATATATACAATAGGAAATATATTCAGTATAAAAATTGTACTATTAAAAGTCCTGAGGACATTTATAAAAATGTAGTTAAAGCTAGCCATTGCAAATATTTATATTTAAGCTAGATTATTAGAGTTAAGATCTCATAAATAAACACATATAAAAGTTGGTCTCATAGAAAACAGTTTTCCCCATCAACCCCAAGGTCAACTGAAGAATAAATTTATCCCACCCCAAATTATCATTTCTTAATATTAGTATAGTATTAGAAGAAGCAGCAGTAGTAGTAATAGTAACCCCCTAGAGAAGTACCACTATCCCAAGAAAAGTCTACCCTTAAATTTGGCCAAACAAAAAATTATTGAAATATCTTGACACATAAGTTGATGTAATATAAAGTCAACCTATACATCCTAACATCAGCTAACAAATCATAGCTTTAGCCAGGTATTCTTTGCAATCATCCATTCAACATTTTCCTTGAGCTGCGGCATGTTGAACACCGTGGCAATCTTGCTGAACACCTCCAGCTTGTTGCCAAACTCTTGGTGCTTTTCTAGGTTCTTGAAGTAACCTCCGCAGGGGCAGTGAGTCGTCAGGTTGGGCTGCTTCACCTGAGTGCAAGAAATTGCATTGATTTGTCATGTTCTTACAGTATAAAAAAAAAAAAAAAAAAAAAAAAAAAAAAAAGAAAAGATGTAAGTTTTGACACAAGGTAATATGAAGTCATGTTCTATTACAGCAGAAATAAATAGCTACCTCTAAACATCTTTCACACTGCAGGTCCTGGAGGACGAGAGCCACAGAGTGGTTGTGGATGAGGCCCACCAGCTGGTTCTCAATGTCTCCAGCTGCATAGCTGGTGTCACACATGGGGCACAGCCACACTCGTCTGTGAACAGCACAATGGTAGTACATGCAGTTAAATTTGGTACAGATGTCTATATATATATATATATATATATATATATATATATATATATATATATATATATATATATATATATATATATATATATATATATATATATATATATATATATATATATATATATATATATATATATATATATATATATATATATATATATATATATATATATATATATATATATATATATATATAATAAACAGTATCTCTCTCTCTCTCTCTCTAAAACTTGCACATTTTAAGATGTGTATTATGTTGAGTTTGAGGAGTGTTCTACAAACTTCAGTACAGGATGGGAGGCAGCTCAAAGGCAAAACAGAAACAGAAAAACAGGCTTCTATAATACTGCTCCCAGAAATAATGGACAGGAGGAGATTCCAAAAATGAGGGTCAAATTTTGTTGGATGGGTGTCTTGACTGAGTTGTTGAGGCATTTAGGGACACTAAATAATTCTAGTGCTGGAGAACACTTACACTCCATTATGAACTGTCTGATAAACATCCTTGCAGAGGTCAATGTTGCGGCAGTGGTTACACGAGTGACAGATAACTTCTGGGAGGATGTACGACACACACGGATCTTGCCACTCAGCTTCGGGTGAAAATTCTCCCATGTTCAGCAGCTTAAGAAGATCTCTTCTGAGCTTGGAAACCTTAAAAATAATACAAAGTAGTAGAAGTGTAGATATTCATATTATTTACACAATTCTGGATGATCATTAAAAGCAGTAGTTATTAACAAAGGGAGTCCACAGAGGGATTGGACATCAGAGGCTACAGTAGCATTTTTAGTCTTGAAAACAAACTCTTACCTCCTGTGCCACAGTGCTATCTAGGGAAAGCACTTTTGTTATGCTTTTGACAAACTCCAGCGCTGGAATCTGATGGGATGTGGTTGCCAGCAGCATACTCTGCTCTGCCTCCTCCACCTCCCTGCGGGCGCTGCCTTTCTTCTGGATCCGCTGAGTCAGGAAGTAGAGTTTCTGTGCCAGCTGGCCGGCAACAAGTTCCTGAGCAAATTCTTCACAGCTTTTGTTGGCCCCCTGGGGTGTTTGTGACTGGGAGGCTTGGCTGGCTGCCTTCCTCTTCATGGGCGTGTTGCCTGGAGAATAGCGATCAGTCTCTTCCTGAAGTTTTTCATAAATGGTGTTGATGTAGGACGCTATGACGTTGTTGAAGCTGGTCTGACAGTCGCACCACTTGGGCAAGTACTCCGCCAAGTTCCAGGTCATCTCAATGACTGGCCCTTCCTCCTCGGTGGTCATGTTACTCTGCTCCTCATCACCATTTGCTACTCTGTTTTGTTCATGATTCTCTCTTGTGTTCTGTATTTCTTTCGGCAGCTTTCCCTTGACACCCCCGTGATTGGACGGGTCCAGCCAGATGAGGTACTCCCAGCACTGCTTGAAGGAGATGTCGATGGAGTGGAACAGCTCCTTGCCACGTATGCTGTTGACCACATACTGAACATACGATATTGCATCGACTAATCTCTTCTTCTTGGTGCAGAGGATGATTTTGTTGAAGTTGGCATGTACAATAACTGACCCCAATCTTTTGAACTCAGCGATGAGATGAAGGAAGAGTTTCTGCATCAAGTTGCGGAGGATGCGGTGAAGCGCCGGATCGTACATGAGGGAGTTGGGGTCGTGGAGCCAGCGGTAGAAGTGTACAATCTGGTAGTCTGCGAACACATTCTGGTAGACAGAAACATCGCGGAGCCAAGCAGCGACCATTTGCCGCAAGATCCTGAACGACGTGGCACAACGAGCTGTTTCGTCATACACCGGGACGGACGACTCCGCCCCACTCATCATGTCCTGCAGGGAGGCCTGGGGGGCGGCATCAAAGGCCACACTGCTGCTCGTTCCCTCCATCTCATTGATATTGTTGGCCTGCAATGGAGATGTAATGACACTACAAGCATAACTGAGAGAAAGTGAATTATTGCTTTAGGTAACTCTTAACTCATGGGAAAGAAGTAAGGGCTATCTAATCTAAGTGTTACTGCAATACTAGTTCCCTCCATTTCAATGATTTTATTGTTTACATTTCCAAAGTCACATTAAAAGCATGATTATAAATTTGTAAACCTAAAACAAAATATTCTTTTCCTTCATTAATTCATCTGACCTTTCTTCTTTATTATAGGTTGGTTTAACTTTGCATAATTTAACTAAACAAGAACTGCAGAAGAAAACCTTTACACAAGTATACATTATGGTAAATAAGGACAAGGTCACACGGCCCTGCACCTCACCTGCAGTATGGAGGTAACAGCGAGAGCATCAATGTCCAGCTCGACACACATTGTGGAGTAGCAGCTGGGGTGGCAGAGCTGGGAAGTGGAGATCACGTCACTCTCTGTTAGCATCCTGTTGTCATCATGTTCGTGGCCACCAAAGTCTGGCATGTGCTGTGGTGAGGCCCACAGCACTATGTTATGTTTCTGCAGGTGCCTGGCATAAAAGAGATCTGCCCCAAAAGCTGTGGCATCCCGAGGAAGGTTACCGACAGGAAGGTGGAAGTAGCGACTCTGCTCCATGGAGGTGACAAGAATCTGCTTCACCTCCAGAAAGTGTCGCACCATAACCCTCACGCCTCTGTACTGCCAGTCCAGAACGTTATACATGAGGTCCGGGTCCTTCACGTGGACTGGTACCTGAGGAAACTCTCCGAGGTCAGGCATCTGAGAGGTCAAGGCTTGGAGGCTGAGTGGAGACTGAACCGCTAAGAGAGTTGGTCCTTTCTTCTCATCTCGGTAGCCCTGCAAAACACGCTGAATCTGGCGATGGATTTTCCTGGCTTCAGTTTCAAACTTGATTTCAAATTCAAAATTAGCCTCTGGCAGATCTGACTGTTCAGTTCCACCTTCAATCTTGGCATTCCTTTCAGCATTGAACAGGTTTCTAACATTTGGCATCTGATTACTTCGCACTGTGTCAAGCACGAAGATGCTCGCCCTCTTGCTGTGATTGAAGAAGATGCCAAACATGGCCTTGTTCCCGGAGCAGTGGTGGTAGAAGTAGATGTGGTGCAAGCTGCCTTCCTCTAGGTATTTGAACTGAGCAACGGTTTTAAATTTCAACTGATGCAACTCAAATGTGTCTGTTTCTCCCTGAGTCAAAGATATGTCCACCATACACACACACCCAAGCTGCACCATGGCTCGAAACTCCAGCGGGACCTGCGGAAGACAAGTGGTAGAGTTAAATCTTGTACAAGCAGTGGGAGAACAATGATTACATTTGTGAGTTTTAGCAAGAGAAAAACAAGAGAAAAGATTAAATCAGGAAAATATCCATGTGGATGGTGTGGGAAGGGAGTAGGTGTAAATTCAGTCTTGTGTACATGTTGCAGGCAGTGGTGCCACCTTAGATGCTCAGGCCTCAGAAATGTAAGAGGGGTGCAGAATTTTAGATGCCCAGCTTGTGTAAAGAGACAGCAAGGACAAGAAACTGAGAGGGATGAACTAGAGGTGAATGGAAGAAAGTTGGATGAGGTAGAGCATTTCTGTTATTTGGGAGATGTTCTGGACTGTGAGGCGGGAGTGGAGAGGACAGTGAGAGCAAGAGTGGTGGCAGCTCGGTTTAAGTTGAGGGAGGTGGCTAGTCTGCTCGTGAATCATAGCATCCCTCTAAAGAGCAGAGTGAGAGTGTTGAATGGAGCAGAAACATGGGCTCTAACTAGGAAATTGATGGAGGTATTGAGAGCAAGTGATCGCAGAATGCTGAGGTATATGGCGGGGATCAGGTGGCAAGACAGGGTATCCAGTGCAGATGTAGCTAACAGATGTGGAGTAGAGGACCTGGAAACAGTGCTCAGAAGGGAAAGACTCCGATGGTTTGGACATCTGAAGAGAGCAGGGGAGGATACAGTGGTGGGAGTTTTGGAGAGATTGGAGGTAGAAGGAAGGAGACCAGTTGGTAGACCTAGGAAAACGTGGAGAAGGTGTATACAGGAAGACTTGGCATTGATGGGATTGGATGAGCATTGGGCAGAAGACAAGAGTAGAATGGAGGAGAGCCATAAAGCGTCCAACCGCTATGGAAGAGTGAAAACGGATGTTAAATGAAATGATGATGATGATGAGCTGCAACCAATCTCCAATGATAAACAGCAATATATTCTTCAGTGTGAATATTAAACATTAGAGCCTGACCCACCTGTGTCTCGTAGATGCCCTCAATGTCAGGCGAGGAGAGGTCTGCCATGAGCTCGTTGTTGTGCTTCCTGAACACCTCCTCCGGGATGGTGTACTCGTAGAGGTGGTGCACCGGGTATGAGCGAGGCAGCAGCTTGTTCACCTTCTTCCACACCCCATCGCTCTCCCTCTCCTCCTTGGGGGAGCGCTGATTGACGTAGAATATCCTCGGGATGATGAGCTTGATGAGGTGGAGATCGTTACCCACCAGCGCCCAGAGCTTGTACTGCCCCGGGGTGTTGGTCTCGCTGAGCTGGAGGCAGATAGGCTTATCAGAGGTGACAAATAAATGATGTCAGTTAAGAGTGCATTCCACCATATAAAGACAGATTAATAAAGCTGATGAAGAATAAGAAGAATTAGTGGTGTGTTACTTGCCTGGATGATCTGCCAGGGGACATCCATCAGTGTGCGGTGGGCTCGGCGCAGGAAGCTCCCCAGTGTGGTCATGGGGCCAGACCTCACCACTCTGCCAGCCTCACCTTGCCCCAGCCCCCCGCCCACACTGACGCCCTCCTTGCGCACCCTCTTGGCATTACTGGTCCTCTGGTGCAGCTGGAACTCCCACTTCTTCTTTTGGAATCTAAGCCATGCCTGAACACTTTCCTGAAATGGTAAAATCATTATTGTAATCACTTTTTAACAGAGTCATAGGCCATTTGTATTGAATTCCTTTTCTTTAACTGACTGTCTTCTGGCCATTCAAGCCGTCAGTGTTGCCTTTATTACATTATTTTGTTTTGTCTATGGCCAGCCTCCGTTACAGAAAAACAAATCAAAAACACATGACCATTGTACCTTAGAATTCCCCATCTTAGGAGGGTTCCCAATAGCGTCCCTCCAACTCTTGTTCAGGTCTCTGTGTGCGTCAGGCAGGTCTGTTGGTCTCTTGCGCTTGGTGCTCGTCACGGCCGGCCCCAGGACCCTTTTGTTCTGAGAGTTTGTTGACAAGACGTCTTCAATATCAGGTGTTTCTTGGGAGGCAAAAAGGTCCTCCGACTGAAAAGAAAATACAGGTAGCTTTGTAAATTCCATGAAAGTCTCACACAATACTTATTACAATGGTAGCATAAATAAAATTGTCGTGTTTTGTAGAACTTAGCACATCTTCAATACTGGTTTCTTGGGATGCAAAAAGGTCCTCTGACTGAAAATACAGAAAACAGATGTACAGCGCATGGAAATCCTATGAAAAGCCTCACACCATACCCTCACCATACCAACAACTCTTCCGTGCACCGTTACTCACATCCTCGGCCACGGTCTCCGGCCTCTGCTGTGGTTTAGGCTTGGCCACGAAGGAGAACATGTCAGTGATGCGCTTCTGCTTGAAGGTGTCGTTCCTCTCCAGCATCCTCTTGTGAAGCCATTTGGGGTGAGGGACTCGAGGAACTGGATTTTCAACACCCTATTTGAAGAACAGGTGATATTAGGACTCCATGAAGTAGAACTGTATTACCAGGAATATTGTAGTGAACCATAAGGTGTCTTCCCTATCACGTCGGACAACAAGTGTTATGACGACAAAATGTAATGTTAAGTTAGTTCATGTACTGCCAGGGATATTGTGTTGAGCCATAATATTCCTGGCAACACTAAAAATGTTTGAAAAAGGGCTTCAGATGCAGATGAATATAAATTTGTTAAAATAAATCCAGCCCTAATTGTTTGCATAAAATAAGAGGGTCAGTTTCATGTTATAGCCAGCATTTTTTTCACATTTCTTCTTTGCAATCACCAAGGTAAATATGCACCATTTAGCAGAGCCTCGCCTACCTGAAGAGCTGCAGGGATGGTGATAATCTTCATGATGGTTCCTGAGAGCCTCTCGATGTAATAGTTCCAGTCCAAGATGTTCCTGATGTCAAAGTTAGAGAGGGAAGGATCCTTGAGCCAGCGCCGGAGGTAGTGGTGCTTGACCGATGGCTCCGTCTGGAAGATGTTCAGTGGGATGGCTCTGAAATGATAAATTGCCCTTATTAATATAAACTCCATGAGTCTGCATATTGAACAATGAAGGAAAACTTGAATTTAAAGATGTTAAAGTAACCCTAGTGATGCTACTTCAAGGGCTTCGTACAGATTAGGAAGGGAAATGTACAGATGAAAATACTAGCTACCTTTTGCATTAGGAAGTTGGACAAAAATGCATCCACAAACAATCTGTATCCTGTAGGCTGTGCTCTTCAGAATAAGAACCAACCTCTCAGTGACAGGAGCTCCCTCTGGTTTCTTGGATATGATGTAGCGGCAGCTCAGGCCGGCGTCCTTAACCATCTGGTCACCAAGGAACTCGGCAAGTCGCTTGGCTGTAGAGATGGAGGTGGATTTCTGTGCACCGTAATCCTCTAGTTTCTTGCTCATGGACCTGTTCTCTGCAATCAGCTCAAACAGCTCCGAGTCCGGCATGTTGGCTGCCTTGCTGAACAGGACATCCAGCCAGTAGTCAGCAACCTGCGGGGGAGGAATGGCCGGCTAAAGTATCACAGGACATGCAGATGAAATTATGCACTGAAAATAAGATATGTACAAATAACCCATTTTATGTGAGAATTGTTCTTCAAAAGGTCATGTAATGTGAATTTCTTATAACTAAGGAATGTCAGTCATTTTTTATTCACTTATAATAAAAGGATAAGTTTAGGAGCCAACTTTGGCATGCTACATTTTGAGGAGTTTAAATTTATTTCTCAATGGAGCATATCAGCCTTGGGGGAGGGGGGGAATGTGCAAGGCATTTAAAGTAAACTAAGCAATACCTATACCATAAAGATTTGACTTTAATATTTCTAGCAACATCAAAAGAAAGAAAATACCTAAAAAACCCTCCTTGTTCCTTACCTTGGCAACACTGGCATAACATGACTCCAGGGTGTCTCCCTGAAGGAAAGCATCAAAAACGGATGATTGGAAGATCTTGATGAGCTGGAGCTCCCCTCGACGCTTCACTTCAAAACCCTTCAGCTCCGCCAATGAGCCGTCAAAATTGAAGACAGCGTAACGCTTCTTTAGTTTTTTTCCTTCCTCTTTGGAGGCTGGCAGGATCATAGCTTGGTAAGGCCCATCAACCTGCATCACAAAACATCAAGAGAGGTGCTAGATGGAGCGGGACACCAGAGCTAAAGATGAATACTTAACAATTAAAGGAAAGTCTACATGAGAGATTCAAGTCAATATTAAAAACTGCAACACTATTCTTTAAATTATTTTTTACATCAATGATCTATCCATTGCCCATGTACGCTATAGACTACATGAGTATTTTGAACTAATAACGTGAGCACTTTTTATATGATGCATAGGTCTCACGTTCCAGTCTTGTTCAGCCCACCATCTTGGCTGGCTAATTTCTGGGCCATTAAATTGTACATGACCAACAAATAAAATGCTTTTGGTACATTGTTATATGACACACCGTCTAAAGAAATGCCTCAGTCTTGTATACATATTGTAAAATGCCTAAAGTTAGTGCTGGTGTCTACCTCTCTCTTCTGTTCTGTTTTCTCTACCAACCTGCTGAGGAAGGCAAACCAGGTGAGTAAGCAGGTAAAATATCAATAAGCAGCTCATGCACAACAGGTAAGCTTGTTCACCTCAAAGAAGATGGAGTTTTCTGAGCGAACGCTGTACTCCAGGGAGCTCGGGTCCACCAGGTCATGGTACTGGTGGTTGGTGTAGTGGTCCTTCACCATCACATTGAGCATGGCACCGGGGTAGGAGATGGCCACCTTGGACTTCTTGGGGTTGGTTGTGGTGATTGTGTAGTTTTCCGGGAAGGACGCAGGAAGGATGCACCAGATGCCGTCAGTGTCAAGTTCAAGAGGACGTCCAACCTGTGGAATTTAAGTCTATGAGTTGTGGCAGTAAGATTTGATTCACTCGATGGAGTTTATTTTCTGCACCAGGTCAGGATTCAGTGTTGAGCAGCTGCCTCCTTCGACTATAAAATTTTTTGACTCCAACTCCAGGAAATATTTAGGTTGCGACTCTGACTCTGCCCCCTCCCCATTCCCCTCCTCTGCAGTACAGTGGTAGGCAAATCAAACCCAGCCACACAACATCACATATATCATAAAGGAGTCAGAGTGGGAGATATTTTTACTGACTGATTCCGACTCTGACTCCACACCTCTGGTCCTGAGTGAGGTGCAGCCACTTACCTGTTCGATGATCTCCCTGGAGCGGGTGATGATGGTGGCCCCCGTGTAGCACACAATGCCGGCCATCTCCATGGAGTGCCAGCGAGAGCCTTTCCTCATCACATAGCCGTAGAAGGAGTTAAGGATGCACTTGTGGGCCAGCTGCAGGGAGTCATACAGCACCGCCTTGGCATTGGCTGCCTTGATCTCCGACACGTCTCCCTGGTAATGTACAAAGGTAAGGTAAGGATGTTGTCCCTCACTCACAAGTACACGGCTTTGGTAGGTAGAGTCATCTGTGTGAGGGCACATGGAGCAGGGGACCAGTTTCTTTCTCTGTTACCTTTATTTTCCCTTGTCATGCTAAATGCAGCACTCATTAACCCCTTGACTGTGGATTTCCAACAAGAAGACATCACCAAGCTACAGGAATGGAACAAAAAGTGTATGCTACAATTCAATGAAAAATGTACAGTTATGCACCTTGGGAGGGGATATCCAGCATACCAATACCACATGGGAAACACTCCACAATCCACCACAGCGGCAGAGAAGGACCTGGGAGTATATGTTACCAGGCTACCAGTGAAGGCGAAATCCGTGCCAATCGCAGCAGACAGGTTAAGGCTGTGTGGGCCTAGAGGCAACCCAGCAACCCAGAGGAAATCCTATGACCCTGAATGAGATCAACTTGGGTAATACCAACTGAGATACTGTCCCTTCACAATGATAAAACTGATATCTTAAAAACATATGCTAAGACTGAGAAATGGAAACACTAACAAGCAAGAGAGGAAAGATCACTCAATGTATCTCATATATAAAACAAGAAACAGCTTAGAGAAGATATTGAGCAGCACTAACCTTCTCCAGTGCCTTTGCAACATCCTTCTTGGCCACCTTCAGGAGGCCTTTGTACTCGTATCTGCGGTCCCGAAAGGAGCGCACGGTGTTCACGTAAAAGCTGTTCTCCCGTTGACAAATAGTTTGCCAGCGTTCCTCCGTCCTGGTGACCTTGATCTTCTTGTAAGCCTTGCGACAGTACTCCTGAAGACGCTTTTTTTCCTCGGCTGCCTGTTCCTCCCTGGTAATGTTACAGATATGACATTGTAGGTAAAGATAATTGATTACTCTTTTACTCTTGCCTTGCCTCCTGTGCCATAGAAAAGAAAAAAGTGCTAGAAGACAATAAACAATAAAATGTATGTCCACTTTGACCTATACTTTAGAAACATGGGCATAAAATGAGTCACAAGTCTAGGATGTGTGAAGAAATGAGATACTTAAGGGCATGAGCAGAAGCAACAAAGCCACTGAACAATCCCATACTTATTCAGCTGGTGGAAGCCCCGTCGCTCCCCGCCTGGCTCAACTGGAGGGAAGCGCTCTGTCTCCAGCTGCTGCCTGAGTTGTTGGAATTCACTTCGTGTGGCTGGCATGACATCGCCACGCCAGATCCAGGACATTTTCCTCTGGCACGTTGCTCCAGGCTTGTTGAAGTCACACATAGCGCAAGCGCTCTCGTCAACCTGTATGCAGACAAGTACAAATACCCTCAGATCATTTGGACTCCACAATTTTGTATAGATTTTCTTAAGTCTGCCAAATTAAGGGAATACTGTGTTTGAAATTCTGACATAAAAGTTCCCCTCACCATGGCTGACGGCTGCAACCTGTTGGTGAGGATGATGTTGGGGTACATGGCTCCCACATCCAGATGGTAGATGAGCGGCTTCTCCTGGCAGTACGGGGTGTCCTTCAGGCTGGAGAGCTTGGCCTTGATGTCCTCCACCACTTCTGTGTAGTTGGTCACCTGCTCCAGTGGGATGCCTTCCTCTACCTCAATGCAAAACTTGATGGTGCGTTCCACATTGTTTATGAGCTTCTGGAATGCTTCTGGAACCTGGAATGCAAAGATTTCCTAAGCTCCAAATCAACACATATATAAGACAGTGTGAGTGCAATGGAGGAAACAATTATAACAAGTACTTTTTTCTTATTGAAGTATATACAGGAGGGAAGAAGAAATATATGCCCGTAACTTGCTGCCCCAATGAAAAAATTGATCAAGGGAGACATCAGAAGTCGACTCTCGTTCAAAAGGTGCCTTGATACTCCCTTCTTTAAAGATTTTAAGCCAAGGAGAGAGGAACTACAAACAAAGGAAGGCAACTCCAGATGTAAAAAAAAAAAAAAAAAAAAAAAAAAAAAAAACAAGGCGCAAATTAAGGTGGGGCTTACCATTCTAAAGCTACAGGGAATGTCTGCCCGGAAGACCCCTGACTCTATAGCCTCCACGTGGCCCCCAACATAAGTCTCCTGGTCCAGCACGCGACCGTCTGCAGTCTGCTTGTTGAGGATGGACACCTGCTTGTTGGGGTACACAATGCTGGCGTGGTAGGCCTCCACCATCAGCAGGGCCTCACACAGAGTTCCAGAGCCCTTGCGCAACACCTGGAACACAAGGAGAAACTTGTAAGGGAAATACACAATGGAGGGCATAAGAAGCAGTGAAAAATTAATGTAAGAGTCGAGGTTTATAAAAAGATACTAAAATGAACACTTGAAACTGTCTATTTTTGTTGCAGTAGTAAAGTTGCAGAGAATGTGGTGTGACAAGATGGGAGAGAGAGAGAGAGAAATAAAAAAAAATAAAATAAACCACTGTCTGCTCCTCCCCTAAAGACCGTCTCCCTAACCAGCTGCTTACATCGTCCGGCCCCATGGGGATGATGGTGCACAGGGCCACGATGAAGGGGTGGACGTACTTCATGTAGAGGTAGTACGTGGCCACTGCGTCCGACACGGAGTAATTGGCCAGCACCTGCAAACACACCACAAGTTTTATTATTGATCATTCATATCATTTCTAACTACTATTGTCATTTGTTTTATTCTTAGCTATCTTTCTTCACTGCATACACTCCCATGATAAAAGTTAACCTCCTGCATAATTGGATCTCACCAGGGGAATAAATTTCAGCTCCCAGAATAGTGGCTTCTGTGAAAAAGTCATCTTTCTAAACTGGGCCCAAAAATACTGTTCACCCCCCCAAAAAAAAACCATGAGTACACTTTTACACTTTTTTTACTCTTTCATTTTATTATATATTCTTTTTTTCATCCATTCTTTCATTTTATCATGTATATTTTTTTTTCATCCATTCTTACTTATTTATTTTTCAATTTTTTTCATTTTCATTTTTCGCACTACACTTAACACTTTTACATGAGTATTATAAGTAGTGTTATTATTTTAAGATAATGGAGACAGATCACTGGCTTAATGAAAGATATAAAAGAAAAAAATGCTTGTAATTTGGGCTTTAATTCAGTATAATAAAAGATTTAGTAAAAGAATTATCAAACTTTATCCTAGTCTTTACTATCCCCATTTGAAAAGCTTAAGTTGTAGGAAGTAAGGTAAAATTAGCCACTGTTACATTATCATAACAATTAACAATAAAAGCTTTACTATCCAGCATCCACGAGAAATACAGGAAATTCAAGACAGACTTATACGCCACCTGTGGTTGTTCAGCCGCAAAGGTGCACATGTCCTCGGGGTCAATCTCCACTGGGTCGTAGTGCAGCTTAGCCTTGGCCACGGCTTTTAAGTTCTGTGATCCGACGGGCAAGTAGGAATCTCGCTTCACCCAGCTATTGAAGACAAGAAGAATGTGAGGACTTTACAAGAGGCCAGCCAGCCAGCCCATGGAAACTTAACACAGCCTACCCTCCTTACTTGTGAATTTATCTAACATTTTTTGAAAGCAGTATTTGAGTAGCTACTGTAAACTTAACACAGCCTACCCTCTTTACTTGTGAATTTATCTAACTCTTTTTTAAGTAGCATTTAAGTAGCTCCTGTAAACTTAACACAGCCTACCCTCCTTACTTGTGAATTAATCTAACATTTTTTGAAAGCAGTGTTTGAGTAGCTCCTGTAAACTTAACACCACCTACCCTCCTTACACATGAATCAATTTAACTTTTTTTAAACATTGTGTAGGTAGCTCCTGCAAACTTACACCAGCTATCCTCCTCACTCATGAATTTATTTGTCCTTTTTGAGCATTCATCACATTGCAGTTGATTAGTAATGGCTGCTACTCTTTCTGATGATAATGACGATGACTTGTTATATGTTAATATAAAAAAAATACACAAAAAGTACGCACCAAAAGCAGTCCATGTGAATGCAAGGCCGCGAAGAGTAGACACCATCTCGCCCCTTTGAGAACCCAATTTCCTGAGCCATGTCAATGTCGTACACCTTCGCTCGGGCCTCAACGAACGGCCAATCAAAGAAATCCCCGTTGTATGTGACAAAGATGTGAGGCTTTACCTACAAGGGAGAATGGGGAAATCAGTTAATCATAAAGCTCAGAAAAAAAGCACTGAAGGATGATGTAACATATTTTCCCAAGGAAGTGAAATTTTATGGGGAATCTGTTATCTGGATACTAATTGTCTAGGGCCTTAATTCATTCCACATTTTAAAATATCTTAGCCATAGGATCAACTTCTCTATAAGTATATCAGGTAAGTATGGTTTTATAACAAAAGGTTCAACTTCAGACAGACCTCCAGAATGTGACTGAAAAACCTTCTGATGAGATCCTTTTCGTTTGCCTCATTGAATACTATGAAAGGTCCCTCGAACTCTGGGCGCGGCGTGTACTCAAAGTCCTCCACGTCCTGACTCACGATCTCCCGGTTGATGATCAGGAAGCCCTGGGAGCCAAAAGAGCACACAGTGAACCTCGGAAACTTGCTCAAACATGAAACTTTGGTACATGGGGAAAGAATCATGTCCCTGCTAGGCATATCAGCACAACAGGAGGAAGAGACATTGATTTAGCAAGCTCAAAAGATAAGTGAGCTTGAAAACAGCGTCAACAGTGCAGATCACTTCAAGGTGTAGGAGACAGACACTAAGAGGAGGGGAGTCAATATGATGTATATGTGAAAAAGGTTTACATATGCATCTCTAAATCGGAAGTGACAATTACTATGTGACACACCTTGAGTTTACACACCTGGGAAACTTCATAGTCCAGCCCTGACACTCACCTGCCCATCTATCATGTACGAGATCATCATGACCTGGTCAGCATTGGGGTCGGGGAACTTGAGGGGCAGCTTGGTGGTCTCAATGTCATAGGCCAGCACAATACAATCCGGCCACACCAGCAGGTCTTGCCGGCGTGTGATGGAGGGGGCGCCTGAACTGCACTGCTGGATGGAGTACCACAGACCCACAAAGATCTTGCAGTCGATGGATACTCGCACATGGTAAGGGACGTCATATTCCCTGGGAGATGCAAAGCTCTTATTGGTAAAGCTGTGACACTTGAGGCCATTCAGTAAAGCCTTTATTAAATGAACTACAGTTGGGTATGCTACAGGGAATAGATGTTGCTACAAATAATGATGTTAAAAACTGCTTTTATTTATGAAATTAAGATCCTGATCCAGATGATAAAAAAAAAAAAAAAAAAAAAAATCACAATATTCATAATTGTTTGCATTAGGTTTATATGATGCAATATATTTGATTTTATTTCAAGAGAAATTTGTTCAACAGAGATTTTGTTGTTCATAAAATCAAATTATGTGACCAAACATATCACAAACAAATAAAGAAAAGAGGCAACAAATAAATAACTACTGTAATTTAATGTATACTACATACTGGCACAAATTTCTAGCATTCCTGTGCCTTTCCTCTTGCATTATTTCTGTACCTAGGCCTTCTTTCTTTCTGTTGAAGGAATGCGTGGTGCACGGTACCTGATGTCAAGGATGTTTTCCAGGTGGTCCTGCATGCGCTTGCTGGTCTCTGCGGCTTCCCCGGCAAAGTGAGCCGATAACATCTCTGAGAAGACTGTCTTGGAGCTGGCCACCTCCTTGTTCCTCCTGACAGCAGACTTGATGGTATTTCTCACCTGCATGACACAAGTAAAATAACTACTTCCCACTGATTACTCTTTAGGCCTGGCATTCAGCAGCCCATGATCTGTCATCTACACATGTGTCCACACCCACAGCCATGTCAGATAAAAATCAAACATAAAGCCCAGAATCACCCATTGATCCTATCATGGCTATGGCTGTACGTGTACAAGTAATTGCAACACCTCTCTTCTCTTTAATACTGTCATGCCTCAAGTTCGGTAATCTGTTGCATAAGAGATTATGCCGAAACACAGATCATAGACAAATAGATGCCTGGCTTTAAGCTAAACTTTATAAAGTAAAACTCTTCCAAAATCAAACAATGTTTCACACAAAGATGCACAGAAAATAAAGTGATAAGCAACTAGTGATTAAAATTGTGGTCGGAATATCTTACTTTCACCAGGTCGTCGACTGTCATAAAAGACAGTTTCAATAGAGTCTGCTTCAGGCCACTCAAATGGTTGTCCTGAAATGTGAAGCAAGTCACAGTAACATATAAGCAGGGTCATGGCTGAGGTCCTGGCACATTAACCTTAGCTTGTTTCAACTATATTATAAAAAAATGGGTGACATGCATTGTACTTTCAGTAACAAATAAAAGAGAACAATGTAAACATCCTGCATAAAAGAGGTCTGAATACACAAGAATTTAAGAATATATGAGGCTAGTCAGCAGCCTGCACATAGTAATTCTGAATCAGCTCAGCAAGTCTCCATTCAAACCTTTGAGATCTTGTGTATGTTTCTCCTGAACCTGAATTTACCCAGTTCATAACCACTACTATGGCTCATAGCATCTTCCTTAGTATAGCACTTTATCAACATACTGTAAGTTACTTCCTTAACCCTCAATTTTGTTTAATGTGTCTTATTTCAGAAAAAAAAAAAATGTAGGAATTTAGAAATTTACAAATCAAATACAACAAGAGTCTGGAAGAAATGTACAATCACTGAAGCTTACCAAGTCTAGGTCTTCCTTTCTAACAACTTCAACCTTGGCAAGGACACCTGAGAACTTCTTGGTTAGAAAGGTAGCAACTTCCTGAGTGGTTTCCTTTGTAGTCATAACATAGAAGTATGGCTGGTAGGGAAGGGACACCTGCAGCGGGAAAGAATAGACATTATATCATCTGTGCAGACTGACACACCATTCCAGGTGAGAAAACAGGTGTAACTTGGATTCATTTACTCCTTCCACAAAAAACTGTTCCATTTCAGTCTATCATTAGTCAGGATCAGCTTCCACCATTTCCATTTTAATCCTGCTCACAATACTTCAACAAATCCACTCACTCTGCTCAAAAGGAATATAAGTCTTACCTTGAACCTAAATCCATCTTCTTGGATAAAGTAGTAGTCAACGGCACTGACCAGCCTCTTCTCATCATTAATAATTTCAGTCTGCAGGAAGAAACGTGGATGTATATATAATTCTTTCCTTTTTTAGTGAACTTCAAGACATTCCATACCCTCACATAGAGCTAAATGGGCTACCTGTACTTATTTAAGGAGACAAAAACAGGTTAGAACAGCTTCTCCCTTCACATAAATATTCCACCAGGTCCTAACTGTAAAATGTAAATAGTGTTATGTAGAGAATTTATAGCTTACCAAAAATAAGTTAATGTGTATAATAAAGTAGAATATTACTGACAGGCAACATAGAGTACAGTTAACATCAGGCTGGGACTTGTAAAACAGCTTCCCATCAGTCAAAATTAAGGGGAGAGGTCTATGATGACTTTAAGGAGGTTAAGAACTAGAGATCAGCTCAATGGACACTGCTCATGGCCATCTAGGGTTAGTGAGTGCCTTCCTCCAGTGTCCACTTACTGGGTGCATGTTGAGCAGCCAGCCCACGATCTCCTGTGGCTTCTTGTAACGCATGAACCCAAACTTCTCATCTGTCGCATCATTTTCGAGGCTCTGCTGAAGGCGCCGCTCTGATCCATCGCCCTGGCCACTGAAAATTGCACACATTATTAAGGCAAGCACTCCCTCAGTACACCTCAAATATCCCTCCTTTCACATTATTAAGGCAAGCACTCCCTCAGTACACCCCAAATATCCCTTCCTTCACATTATTAAGGCAAGCAGTCCCTCAGTACACCTCAAATATCCCTTCCTTCACATTATTAAGGCAAGCACTCCCTTATTACGCCTCAAATGCCCCTTCCTTCACATTATTAAGGCAAGCACTCCCTCAGTACACCCCAAATATCCCTTCCTTCACATTATTAAGGCAAGCAGTCCCTCAGTACACCTCAAATATCCCTCCTTTCACATTATTAAGGCAAGCACTCCCTCAGTACACCCCAAATATCCCTTCCTTCACATTATTAAGGCAAGCACTCCCTCAGTACACCTCAAATATCCCTTCCTTCACATTATTAAGGCAAGCACTCCCTCAGTACACCCCAAATATCCCTTCCTTCACATTATTAAGGCAAGCACTCCCTCAGTACACCTCAAATATCCCTTCCTTCACATTATTAAGGCAAGCACTCCCTCAGTACACCCCAAATATCCCTTCCTTCACATTATTAAGGCAAGCACTCCCTTATTACGCTTCAAATATCCCTTCCTTCACATTATTAAGGCAAGCACTCCCTTATTACACCCCAAATATCCCTTCCTTCACATTATTAAGGCAAGCACTCCCTTATTACACCCCAAATATCCCTTCCTTCACATTATTAAGGCAAGCACTCCCTCAGTACACCCCAAATATCCCTTCCTTCACATTATTAAGGCAAGCACTCCCTTATTACACCCCAAATATCCCTTCCTTCACATTATTAAGGCAAGCACTCCCTTATTACACCCCAAATATCCCTTCCTTCACATTATTAAGGCAAGCACTCCCTTATTACACCCCAAATATCCCTTCCTTCACATTATTAAGGCAAGCACTCCCTTATTATGCCTCAAATACCCCTTCCTTCACATTATTATGGCAAGCACTCCCTTATTATGCTTCAAATATCCCTTCCTTCACATTATTAAGGCAAGCACTCCCTTATTACGCTTCAAATATCCCTTCCTTCACATTATTAAGGCAAGCACTCCCTTATTACGCCTCAAATATCCCTTCCTTCACATTATTAAGGCAAGCACTCCCTTATTACGCTTCAAATATCCCTTCCTTCACATTATTAAGGCAAGCACTCCCTCAGTACAACTCAAATATCCCTCCTTTCACATTATTAAGGCAAGCACTCCCTCAGTACAACTCAAATATCCCTCCTTTCACATTATTAAGGCAAGCACTCCCTCAGTACAACTCAAATATCCCTCCTTTCACATTATTAAGGCAAGCACTCCCTTATTACGCCTCAAATATCCCTTCCTTCACATTATTAAGGCAAGCACTCCCTCATTACACCTTACCTCCCAAAATCTCCCCTCTCGGGCTTCAGCTTTCCCGTGTTCTGCAGTGACATCTTACGTGACACGCGGCAAGGGTCTTCTTCAGTGTTTAAGGGGGCTGGTTAGGCCATGGGACTCCCTAAACAGCACTAAAGACCACTATTGACAGGACCACGGCACTGCTCACGACCATAACAACACCAGCTGGAAAATGCGCGCCAAAAGCTTCTTGATCTTGATGTCACAGGCGGCTTGAGATTTCTCCGGGGCCTCTGTACGTCTGGGTCTATTATTTTCCTCTTTTTCTTTCGTTCTTTTTCTCTTATTGTCCAAAACTTCTGTACTGTTGCTTTTGTTTCTTCGGTGTGGTCATTTTCAAATAAAAATTCTCCAATGGTGTCGTCCTCTTCTTCTGCGTATGGTTGTTGCAGCCTTTCACATTTCTTCCTTTCCTCTGCATAGGCCGGGCACCAGAGCAGGAAGTGCCTCACTGTCGTTTTTGTCTAGTGTCCATGGCATTGCTATTGCCTCTAGAAGGCTGTAATTTGGCATGTAGCCCCTCTTGGCAATGTAGTTGAACCAGCTCGAAGAATTTTTTGATAGCTGATTCCAAGTTTGTCGTCGAGCCGTCACAAATAGCCGTTTTTCGGCCCTTTTGCCTCGATTTGGACACATCCTGTTTTTTTTTGCATATAACTTTTTTTACTTAGTGCTTTCCAATTTTTTTCTGATTATTAATCTGTATTAAAAGAGCTTTCATTTGCCACCAAGTACACCTTCCTAACTTCATTAGGTTTTGCTCGAGCTTGACGCGACGAAAATTCGCCGAATCTGACTCATTTCATGCGCCGCGACGAAAAACCTTCCTGACGCCACAAAAAGTAATATATCTGCATAAAAATTCATATATGAACATGTCAATATGTTGACTATCTTGTATTAAAATCATTTTAAGATATCTATATAAAAAGTTACTATTTTTATATAATCATTTCACTATATAAATCAACCTATATTAAGCGCCTTATTATACATGTTGCACGGCCGGAGCCGCCGGGAGCCACGCCCTCGCCCACGCCCGCGCTTCTTGACTCATCACGGTGGCGGCGGGGCGTGCTGTTTCCTCGCGCGTGTCTTTCCCCGGCGGCTCACCACCTTCAGCCCGCCCCGAGGAACACCACACCCCGCGGGGTGAGTCACTCCCGCGCCTTGCATTACCATCACCGGGGGGCTGAAGGTGCTGCTTTTCTTACGTAAATTGCTCTATTACTCCATTACTACATTATTACTCTCTCTCTCTCTCTCTCTCTCTCTCTCTCTCTCTCTCTCTCTCTCTCTCTCTCTCTCTGAAGAAAACTGGAAGACGAGGAGACATTCGAAGATAAAAATAGCGTAAAGAGAGTAAGTAAAGGAAGAAGAGGAAAATAGGAAACAAAAGAGAGAAAATGAGGAGGATTGCAAGACGGGAAGACAGGAAAAAACGAAAAAAATAATGGTGTGAAAGGGATCAGAGTGTTCCATGGGATGCACACCTTACCTGGGCTGATGATGGCTCCCTTGCACATCTCCACTTCATGTTAATTATTCTAGAAAGTAAGTAAGTTAAGTATGTAAGATAAGAATGTAAGTCCGTTCTGCCCAAGTCTTGTAGTGAGCTTGACTGCCTTGATGATGTTCCTTGAAAGTTGTGTTTCCTCAGATTTTGATGACAGAGCCTACAGGTGGTGTTGTGTAGTGTTTCTCTTCTTTTGTGTTGTTATGGATGAGTCTTATTCACCCCTGATAAGACTCACCCATAATTTTGACGGTGTTGTGGTCTATAGGTTGTGTGTGTTTTTCCTCTCTCCTTGTTGCCTGTTGTTATGGATGAGTCTTATTCACCCCAGATAAGACTCACCCATAATTTTGACGGTGTTGTGGTCTATAGGTGGTGTGTGTTTTTCCTCTCTCCTTGCTGCCTGTTGTTATGGATGAGTCTTATTCACCCCAGATAAGACTCGTCCATGATTTTGATTGCGTGAGTCTTCCCTTACGGACGATACAACTTTCATGACAACCTTTTTTTCTTTTTCGGCTGGTACGGCTTTATCAACAGCCTTCCCTTCTTTTTAATTGTTAATCTTGACAGTCTTTTCAAATCTTTATTTTCGTTCAAGTCAGAGCGAAGTTCAAGTCCTTTTTTGTTCCTAAAACTTGATTTCTTTGTCGATAAAACTAAACCAACTAAAAATCATATTTTCCTTTCTTTGTTTCCAAAATGTCGATTCTTTTGTCGATATGTCATGATGTTGTTTAGGAGTATAGATTCCAGAAAATGAAACTAAAACTCATGATGTTGTTTAGGAGTATAGACTCCAGAAAACAAAACTAAAACTCATGATGTTGTTTAGGAGTATAGATTCCAGAAAATAAAACTAATCCGTTATCATCATTACTATTATTTTTTGTATGATGTCCCCGTTCCTCCCTTCTCCTTTGTGTGCGTGCTTTGGCAACAATAAACCATCAATCAATCAATCAATCATCTTCTTCCTCTTCGATCAACTAAGCCCCCGCAGCCGGTGTCCTCTTTTCAGCTACTTTTTTTCCTTGAGTGCCTTCTGTTCGATCTCGTAGGGCGAGTATTTGTTGAAGAGCGGGGTCGCCATGAAAGAGGGGCTCGCCATGTACTTCTTTATGGAGGGCAGGGCTTCCACTCGGGCCAGGAATCGCTGCAGGTTTGAGGCACCGTCCAGACAGGTGGGCGCCACGATGCGATGCACTTCCAAGAACTCGTAGAGCATAAAGTCGACGAAGGTCAGCTGGAGAAGAAGTGTGGGAGCAAAAGTAAGAAGTAAAGATAAATAAAGTGCAATAAAATGAATAAACTATGGGCGTATGCAACAGTGGAAAAATATGAAGAGGTAGATAGATAGATAGATAGATAGAGAGATAGATTGATAGGTTGATAGAAAGATAGAGAGGTAGAGAAAGAGATAGATAGATAGAGAGGTGGAGAGATAAATATATAGAGTGAAAGAGTGATTAACCTTACCCTTTCCCCAGCAAACCAGGTTCTGTCCCCCAGGAAGTCAGACAGCTGCTTCATCTTGACGGGCAACCCCTTCACGAGCTGTGGTTTGCGATCCTGTGGAGTATAACAGAGCCTAAAGACCAGCAGAATGTTACTCGGAGCCGTATATGTTTCCTTTCAGTCCCTTGCTATGGCTTTATTTTTCTGTGTAAATCAGGATAAAAGACTCTGAATAACCCAGAATTGTATGCATCTTTTTTTTCTTTTTCATCGTGTACTAAGCTAATAGTCCACATGTGTTGTATTTATCTTTTTTTGCAGCAATATAAGTAGGTTAAGGGCAATAAATAAAGGCCTTACGTATTCAAAAATGAAGACAGTAAAAAGTTCCTTCGCCAAATCCATTGCTTGATTGGCCAGGATGTCCACTCGTAGCTTCTCCTCCTCCGTCTTCCCCTCCAGATCGTACTTCCGTGCCAGGTACCTCAGGATGGCGATCGACTGGGTTATCTTCACGTCCCCGTCTATGTAGTAAGGCAGCTGCAGGTCCAGGAGATAGAACGAGGCGATTATAGCATCACTTTCAAGATCATGTGTTAAAATAAAAAAGATGGACAACAAAAATAAGAATAGGAACCTTCGCTAGATTAAGAATACACTGAATACTGAATACACTCGCGTCTCCGTCTATGTATTAAGGCAGCTGCAAGTTCATGAGATGCAACCAGCCAAAAAGAGTATCACTAACAAGAACATAATGTAAAAGATGGACAACTAAAATAAGAATAGGAACCTTTGTCAGAGTAAGAAGGCTCTAACATCATACAAGGAGAGGTGCAGGACATTATGGGAAAGGCCATTATCGTGTATATAATAGAATAATAATGGATGGGTAGTGGATTTCTTTCATCAAGGATAATACTTTATACTCACATTAGGGAAATCGAAGCCCATCTTGAATTTAACGGAGAGCCAGCAGGACTTGTCATACTCTGGAGGGTCCCCAACTTCGTACCGCTTGTCCTCAAACTCGACTTCTTTGTACGCCAGCAGGAGACGTATGGGTTGTCCCAGCTGGAAGAAGTAGTAGAATAATGCATGATGATAATGATGTTGATGAAGAAAGTGGAGTCAGTAGGGGGTAGCGTGCTTGACTCAACTGGGCGGGAACTAAGAAAAAGCCTAATGCTGGCCCCACCCCTCAACGGCGTCCCTTTACTCAAGCTCATTTCTCCGTCAGTACAGCTTAACACGCCTCGAAACCCCCTCCCCCAGAAGCCCTGATGACCCATGAAGCCGGAGGATGATATTTAAATAGTTGTAGGCGTGCTGAGATGAATAAAAGCTATACTTACGCCGCGGATACCCCAGTAGCCAAACACAGGCGCTATCTTCGCTTGCTGATATTTGAATGTGAAATGCAATGTCAAGTGGCTGATATTCTTAAGCACCTCGGCCCCCAAGTACACATATTAGACACGTTGTTTTGGTGAGTTTGGGGCTTTTCCAGGGTTAGTTTTATGACCCTGGCGATAGTTTAACCTTTCTTCCGCACTATGAACCTAAAGGACACTCATCAGAACCTGACTGATCCCCTTTTTGGACTTTGGAAATAGTTGACGTGGGAGGCGGAAGCGTCTGAGTATACCAGCATTAAGGCGCCAAAACACACATAGTTGAAACGTTTTGCTTGGGAGTTCGGGGCATTTACAGAGGTATTTTGATGAGCCTGATGATGGCGCCACAAAATAAGTAAGTTTATGTCCTTAATACTATCTAATCATTGTATATATTGAATAATTGGGGAGAGTCTGGTGGAAATCTTGCTGAAAAACCTTCTGCTGATCGATCTACTGGTGATAACTATGGCAGGAGAATTCCCGAGACTTCGTAAGTTGATATATAGAAAATTAACATAAACAATTGGAGGACGGATGACTGTGCTACAAATTCTACTACTGTTATTTCTGCTACTACTACTACTACTACTACTACTACTACTACTACTACTACTACTACTACAACTACTACTACTACTACATATAGGACAAACAGATAGATGAATTAATAACTAGATTTGCCTACTTACACAACGGGTTTTCCAGTAGCCGAGGACTGGCGGCATGGCTTGATGAATCGCTCTGTAACAATACCAAGATTAAATATGCCCACTACAACCGCGTACAACACCAGCAGGAGAGGAGAGAAGACTTCTAAAGAGGCAACAAGCACTAGCAGCAGGGAAGTGGGAGGGCGAGAACCTTGGCCTTGAGTGATATACGTAGAGCAGTTGCCATCTTTACGTGTTTGATGATTATCTGATAGTCTATACAGCTTCCTTATCTATTTTCAAAGGCCTAAAAGGAGATTAATCTTGTTCTTATGAGTGTTTTTTTAGGTTCATAGTACAGAGGAAAGTTTAACCTGCCATCAGGGTCATCAAAATACCTCAGAAAATGCCCAGAACTCACAAGATAATCGTTTGAAATATGTGTGCTTGGGCGCCTAAATGTTGCTATGCTCAGACGCTTCCGCCTCTCACGTTAACTATTTCCAAAGTCCAAAAAGGAGATCAGTCGGGTTCTAATGAGTGTTTTTTAGGTTCATAGTAAAGAAGAAGGGTTAAAGTACCTTCAGGATCATTAAACTACCCCTGGAATTGTCCCAAACCTCCCAAAACACCGTGTTTGATATGTGCACTTGGGCGCCGAAATGCTTTAGAATATCAGCCAAGTATTTGACATTGCATTTCACATTCAAGTATTAGCAAGCAAAGATGACGCCCGTGCTTGGTTATTCGGATATCCGCGGTGTAAGTCTAGCTTTTATAAATCTTTTAGCACCACTAAAACTCTCTCTACACCATCCTCCGGCTTCATGTGTCGTCAGTGCTTCTGGGGGAGGGGGTTCTGAGGCGTGGTGAGCCATACTGACGGAGAAATGAGCTTGTGTAAAGGGACGCCGGTGAGGTGTTGAGGCCAGCATCACCACTGTTCTTATGTACTAGAGACAAAAGAAGATAAAATATGATCATCTAGATAACAAAAGGGCTCGTCACTATTGATTGGTATTATTCTGTTTATATGACAACATATGAGCAGTTGATCATGTAGGAACGAAGTATGGCGTAAAAAGTCTATGTAATACTGATCACGGCCTTAACCATTTAAACTTAAGGACTTGACTAAACCTGACACGCTGACCTGGTAGCCTATATTGATTCTTTATTCCCAGCACCACTTCGACTCAGTAAGAACCCCCACAGGTGTTAATGATCACGCTGAGCTTATATGGGCGCTGTATAGTATTAAAAATGCAGCTAATACTCCACACTGCTTGGTGAAATGCCCTCTCAGTATGATAACGCCAGCAGAACAAAATTAATATGTATGTAATTATGAACTTTATCAATGAGCTTACAAAATTATAAATCTCTATGTAAAAAGTAATGCCAAAAATCTATGTAAATATGAGTCGAATTTTTTTTTACCCCCCTCCCCCCCCCCCCCACACACACACAGAGTTATGAGCTATGTAATACGACAACTAGGGTGTGAAAGAATCAATATTAGTCCTCAGTTAGCAATGAAAGCAGCGTTACCAGATTGTCGTACTAGGCATACTTTTTTCGTCTGCTTGAGGCGCAAAACTGTCGAGCCTACACTGATAACGATATACATTTACAATTAGAGTTCAGATGGTTGATTATCGATGTTTTTCTGCAATTGTTATGGAGTCAGAAACAGGAAAATACGATGTTCCGAATACGAAAATCTGGTAACGCTGAATGCGAGTCATGATTGTGGCGTTGTCATCATTGTGTACGAAAGTCTAATCTAGAGTGTGTTGATAACAGATTAAATTTACCATAATCAAGGAGCGTCAGCAGAATACTAAGTCACTCTTACTATCTTACTATTGGGAGGAAAGGGGGAGGGTTCTGCCTGGGGGTTGGGATGGCATGTTCCTCCCTTCTCCCTTGTTGTTTACCTGCATTAATAAACTATCAATCAATAATATATCGCCATGTATGTACCTCGCGCTTCTCCTCCATGACTTCGCTCTCCTTCCTTAGTTACTTCAGCATCCCTTACTAAAACTACGAACTTATTAATTTTATCACTCACATTTCTTACTTTACCTTTCATTACTTCGTTCTCCTTCCACAATCCTTTCAACAGTCTTTCCCGATGCTTTTTCAACATATCGACTCTTTATAAAACATAATACAGTGCCGTTTTTAAATTCGTGATACAGTTTAAGAGTATAAAATCCAGAGAGTAAAATTACTCAGTTTTTATCATTACTTTTATTTTGTTATTTATATGATGTCCCCGCCTTGAGATCCCAGTGACGGAAAGATTCTTCAAAACCAACTCATTATCATCTTCCTCCTCCTTGATCAGCTAAACCTTCGCTACTTTTTTCCTTTGAGTGCCCGCTGTTCGATCTCGTAGAGCGAGTATTTGTTGAAGAGCGGTGCCGGCAAGAAAGAGGGGCTCGCCATGTATTCCTTCACGGGCGGCAGGGCTTCCAGACGGGCCAGGAAGCGCTGCAGGTTTACGACACCGTCCAGGCAGGTTGGCGCCACGATGCGATGCTCATCCAAGAACTCGTAGATCAGAAAGTCGACGAAGGTCAGCTGGAGAATGAAAAAAAGATGTAGGAGTAGAAGTAAGAAGAAAAAAAAGGAGGGTATGTATGTAACTAAGAAAAGAAAACACATCATGCAGAAGGAATACGTAGTCAGATAGATAGATAGATAGATAGATAGAGTGAGTGAGTGAGTGAGTGAGTGAGTGAGAAAGATAAGTTAACCTTACCGTCTCCCCAGCAAACCAGGTTCTGTCCCCCAGGAAGTCAGACAGCTGTTTCATCTTGGCGGGCAACTCCTTCAGGAACTGTGGCTTGCGATCCTGTGGAGTATAACAGCGCTTAAAGACCAACAGAATGTTACTCGGAACCGTATATGTTTTCTTGTATTCCCTTATTATCTATTGTTTTGTGTAAATCATGATAAGTCTTTGGATACCCCAGAATTGTATGCATATATATTTTTTTCTATCATCGTGTGCTAAGCTAAGAATCCGTATGTGTAGTATCTTTGTTCACAGCAATTGAAGCAGGTCAAGGGCAACAAAAAAGGTCCTTACGTATTGATAATAGCAGACAGTAAAAAGCTGATCCGCCAAATCCATTGCTTGATTTGCCAGGACGTCCACTCGAATCTTCTCCTCCTCCGTCTTCCCCTCCAGCCCGTACTTCCGTCCCAGGTACCTCAGGATGGCGAGCGTCTGAGTTATCTTCACGTTCCCGTCTATGTAGTAAGGCAGCTGCAGGTCCAGGAGATGCAATCAACCAAATAGAGTATCATTTTCAAGATTATGTGGGCAAATAAAATATGAATAGAAACCTTTGCTAGATTAAGAATACACTGAGTTATCTCCACGTCTCCGTCTATGTAGTGAGGCAGCTGCAAGTCCATGGTATGCAACCAGCTAAATATAGTATAATTTTCAAGAACATATGTAGAAGTAATAAAAGATAGGTAAATAAGATAAGAGTAGGAACCCATTTTGCTGGATTAGGAATTCATTGACATCATTCAGGGAGAGGTGAAGGACATTGGGAAAGGCCTTTATTGTGGATATATAGACACATAATGGATGAGTAGTGGGTTCGTTTCCTCAAGGACACTTAATATACTCACATTAGGGAAGTCGAAGCCCATCTTGAACTTGACGGAGAACCAACAGGTCTTGTCATACTCTGGAGGGTCCCCAACTTCGTACCGCTTGTCCTCATACTCGACTCTTTTGTACGCCAGCAGAAGACGTATGGGTTGTCCCAGCTGGAAGAAGTAGTAGAATAATGCATGATGATAATGATGTTGATGAAGAAAGTGGAGTCAGTAGGGGGTAGCGTGCTTGACTCAACTGGGCGGGAACTAAGAAAAAGCCTAATGCTGGCCCCACCCCTCAACGGCGTCCCTTTACACAAGCTCATTTCTCCGTCAGTATAGCTTAACACGCCTCGAAACCCCCTCCCCCAGAAGCCCTGATGACCCATGAAGCCGGAGGATGATATTTAAATAGTTGTAGGCGTGCTGAGATGAATAAAAGCTATACTTACGCCACGGATACCCCAGTAGCCAAACACGGGCGCCATCTTCGCTTGGTGATATTTGAATGTGAAATGCAATGTCAAGTGGCTGATATTCTTAAGCACCTCGGCCCCCAAGTACACATATTAGACACGTTTTTTTGGTGTGTTTGGGGCTTTTCCAGGGTTAGTTTTATGACTCTGGCGATAGTTTAACCTTTCTTCTGCACTATGAACCTAAAGGACACTCATCAGAACCTGACTGATCCCCTTTTTGGACTTTGGAAATAGTTGACGTGGGAGGCGGAAGCGTCTGAGTATACCAGCATTAAGGCGCCAAAACACACATAGCTGAAACGTTTTGCTTGGGAGTTCGGGGCATTTTCAGAGGTATTTTGATGAGCCTGATGGTGGCGCCACAAAATAAGTAAGTTTATGTCCTTAATACCATCTAATCTTTATATATATTGAATAATTGGGGAGAGTCTGGTGGAAATCTTGCTGAAAAACCTTCTGCTGATCAATCTACTGGCGATAACTATGGCAGGAGAATTCCCGAGACTTCGTAAGTTGATATGTAGAAAATTAACATAAACAATTGGAGGACGGATGACGGTGCAACAAACTCTACTACTGTTACTTCTGCTACTACTACTACTACTACTACTACTACTACTACTACTACTACTACTACATATAGGACAAACAGATACAGATGAATTAATAACTAGGTTTGCCTACTTACACAACGGGTTTTCCAGTAGCCGAGGACTGGCGGCATGGCTTGATGAATCGCTCTGTAACAATACCAAGATTAAATATGCCCACTACAACCGCGTCCAACACCAGCAGGAGAGGAGAGAAGACTTCTAAAGAGGCAACAAGCACTAGCAGCAGGGAAGTGGGAGGGCGAGAACCTTGGCCTTGAGTGATATACGTAGAGCAGTTGCCATCTTTACGTGTTTGATGATTATCTGATGGTCTATATAGCTTCCTTATCTATTTTCAAAGGCCTAAAAGGAGATTAATCTTGTTCTTATGAGTGTTTTTTTTAGGTTCATAGTACAGAGGAAAGTTTAAACTGCCATCAGGGTCATCAAAATACCGCAGAAAATGCCCAGAACTCACAAGATAATCGTTTGAAATATGTATGCTTGGGCGCCTAAATGTTGCTATGCTCAGACGCTTCCGCCTCTCACGTTAACTATTTCCAAAGTCCAAAAAGGAGATCAGTCGGGTTCTAATGAGTGTTTTTTAGGTTCATAGTAAAGAAGAAGGGTTAAAGTACCTCCAGGATCATTAAACTACCCCTGGAATTGTCCCAAACCTCCCAAAACACCGTGTTTGATATGTGCACTTGGGCGCCGAAATGCTTTAGAATATCAGCCAAGTATTTGACATTGCATTTCACATTCAAGTATTGGCAAGCAAAGATGACGCCCGTGCTTGGTTATTCGGATATCCGCGGTGTAAGTCTAGCTTTTATTAATCTTTTAGCACCACTAAAACTCTCTCTACACCATCCTCCAGCTTCATGTGTCGTCAGTGCTTCTGGCGGAGGGGGTTCTGAGGCGTGGTGAGCCATACTGACGGAGAAATGAGCTTGTGTAAAGGGACGCCGGTGAGGTGTTGAGGCCAGCATCACCACTGTTCTTATGTACTAGAGACAAAAGAAGATAAAATATGATCATCTAGATAACAAAAGGGCTCGTCACTATTGATTGGTATTATTCTGTTTATATGACAACATATGAGCAGTTGATCATGTAGGAACGAAGTATGGCGTAAAAAGTCTATGTAATACTGATCACGGCCTTAACCATTTAAACTTAAGGACTTGACTAAACCTGACACGCTGACCTGGTAGCCTTTATTGATTCTTTATTCCCAGCACCACTTCGACTCAGTAAGAACCCCCACAGGTGTTAATGATCACGCTGAGCTCATATGGGCGCTGTATAGTATCAAAAATGAAGCTAGGACTCCACACTGCTTGGTGAAATGCCCTCTCAGTATGATAACGCCAGCAGAACAAAATTAATATGTATGTAATTATGAACTTTATCAATGAGCTTACAAAATTATAAATCTCTATGTAAAAAGTAATGCCAAAAATCTATGTAAATATGAGTCGAAATTTTTTTTACCCCCCCCCTCCCCCACACACACACAGAGTTATGAGCTATGTAATACGACAACTAGGGTGTGAAAGAATCAATATTAGTTCTCAGTTAGCAATGAGAGCAGCGTTACCAGATTGTCGTACTAGGCATACTTTTTTCGTCTGCTTGAGGCGCAAAACTGTCGAGCCTACACTGATAACGATATACATTTACAATTAGAGTTCAGATGGTTAATTATCGATGTTTTTTCTGCAATTGTTATGGGGTCAGAAACAGGAAAATACGATGTTCCGAGTACGATAATCTGGTGACGCTGAATGCGAGTCATGATTGTGGCGTTGTCATCATTGTGTACGAAAGTCTAATCTAGAGTGTGGTGATAACAGATTAAATTTACCATAATCAAGGAGCGTCAGCAGAATACTAAGTCACTCTTACTATCTTACTATTGGGAGGAAAGGGGAAGGGTCCTGCCTGGGGGATGGGATGGCATGTTCCTCCCTTCTCCCTTGTTGTTTACCTGCATTAATAAACTATCAATCAATAATATATCGCCATGTATGTACCTCGCGCTTCTCCTCCATGACTTCGCTCTCCTTCCTCAGTCACTTCAGCATCCCTTACTAAAACTACGAACTTATTAATTTTATCACTCACATTTCTTACTTTACCTTTCATTACTTCGTTCTCCTTCCCCAATCCTTTCAACAGTCTTTCCCGATGCTTTTTCAACATATCGTCTCTTTATAAAACATAATACAGTGCCGTTTTTAAATTCGTGATACAGTTAAGAGTATAAAATCCAGAGAGTAAAATTACTCCGTTTTTATCATTACTTTTATTTTATTATTTCTATGATGTCCCCGCCTTGAGATCCCACGGACGGAAACATTCTTCAAAACCAACTCATTATCATCTTCCTCCTCCTTGATCAGCTAAACCTTCGCTACTTTTTTCCTTTGAGTGCCCGCTGTTCGATCTCGTAGAGCGAGTATTTGTTGAAGAGCGGTGCCGGCAAGAAAGAGGGGCTCGCCATGTACTCCTTCACGGGCGGCAGGGCTTCCAGACGGGCCAGGAAGCGCTGCAGGTTTACGACACCGTCCAGGCAGGTTGGCGCCACGATGCGATGCTCATCCAAGAACTCGTAGATCAGAAAGTCGACGAAGGTCAGCTGGAGAATGAAAAAAAGATGTAGGAGTAGAAGAAGAAAAAAAAGGAGGGTATGTATGTAACTAAGAAAAGAAAACACATCATGCAGAAGGAATACGTAGTCAGATAGATAGATAGATAGATAGATAGATAGAGAGTGAGTGAGTGAGTGAGTGAGAAAGATATAACCTTACCGTCTCCCCAGCAAACCAGGTTCTGTCCCCCAGGAAGTCAGACAGCTGTTTCATCTTGGCGGGCAACTCCTTCAGGAACTGTGGCTTGCGATCCTGTGGAGTATAACAGCGCTTAAAGACCAACAGAATGTTACTCGGAACCGTATATGTTTTCTTGTATTCCCTTATTATCTATTGTTTTGTGTAAATCATGATAAGTCTTTGGATACCCCAGAATTGTATGCATATATATTTTTTTCTATCATCGTGTGCTAAGCTAAGAATCCGTATGTGTAGTATCTTTGTTCACAGCAATTGAAGCAGGTCAAGGGCAACAAAAAAGGTCCTTACGTATTGATAATAGCAGACAGTAAAAAGCTGATCCGCCAAATCCATTGCTTGATTTGCCAGGACGTCCACTCGTATCTTCTCCTCCTCCGTCTTCCCCTCCAGCCCGTACTTCCGTCCCAGGTACCTCAGGATGGCGAGCGTCTGAGTTATCTTCACGTTCCCGTCTATGTAGTAAGGCAGCTGCAGGTCCAGGAGATGCAATCAACCAAATAGAATATCATTTTCAAGATTATGTGTAAAACTGATAGAAGATGGGCAAATAAAATATGAATGGAAACCTTTGCTAGATTAAGAATACACTGAATTATTATCTCCACGTCTCCGTCTATGTAGTGAGGCAGCTGCAAGTCCATGGTATGCAATCAGCTAAATATAGTATAATTTTCATGAACATATGTAGAAGTAATAAAAGATAGGTAAATAAGATAAGAGTAGGAACCCATTTTGCTGGATTAGGAATTCATTGACATCATTCAGGGAGAGGTGAAGGACATTGGGAAAGGCCTTTATCGTGGATATATAGACACATAATGGATGAGTAGTGGGTTCGTTTCATCAAGGACAATTAATATACTCACATTAGGGAAGTCGAAGCCCATCTTGAACTTGACGGAGAACCAACAGGTCTTGTCATACTCTGGAGGGTCCCCAACTTCGTACCGCTTGTCCTCATACTCGACTCTTTTGTACGCCAGCAGAAGACGTATGGGTTGTCCCAGCTGGAAGAAGTAGTAAAATGATGCATGATGTTGATGATGATGGATATTATAGCACTACTACTACTACTACTACTATTACTACTACTACTACTACTTCTACTACTATTACTACTACTACTACTACTACTACTACTACTACTACTACTACTACTGCACATAGTAATGTAAAAATGGCTGGCTGTGACCGTAGAGTTTATCGCGTCACTACCTAGGAATTGTTCCGCCCGTAACACAATTTTTTTCTTGTATATAGTGAGAAGTTGGCGGTAATCTGTCCGTAATATTGCTGAAAATCCCTCTGCTCCCCAGTCTGCTGGTGATAAATATGGCAGGAGATTTCCTGAGACTTTGTATGGTTTTATATATATATATATATATATATATATATATATATATATATATATATATATATATATATATATATATATATATATATATATATATATATATATATATATATATATATATATATATATATATATATATATATATATATATATATATATATATATATATATATATATATATATATATATATATATATATATATATATATATATATATATATATATATATATATATATATATATATATATATATATATATATATATATATATATATATTTTTTTTTTATGTCAGTCTTTTGTGCTGGACTTTGTCGAAGGCTTTGGCAAAATCTAAAACAATAGTGTCTACTTGTTTAATGTCACGTCGGTCAAGTAGCCTCGTAATGTCGTGATATGTAGTAATGAGTTGTAATTCACATGAGCGTTTAGGTTGAAAGCCGTGTTGTGAGTCAGTAAGGATGTTGTTTGCGTCAAGGTGATTCATTATGTGTTTGTGTATTATGTGTTCGAAAATTTTACATGGAATCAATGTTAGTGAGATGGGGCGATAATTGGCTGGGTCAGTCCGGTCACCTGTCTTGAATAAAGGATTAATGTTTGCCAAAAGCCAGTCAGAGGGTAATGAGGTGGATGATAATGATTGGGTGAATATGGCCTGAAGGATGGGGGCAAAGGTTTTAAGGATGAAGGCGGGAATGTTGTCGGGGCCAGTGGATTTAGTTGTGTCAAGTCGTTCCAGTAATTAAAGTAATATAAAGTTGATCTTCATGCAATCACGAACTAGCAATGCGCAGATGCCACAACTATGTTCGCGACTGGACAGACGGAATAAAACGGACTATACTACTACTACTACTACTACTACTACTACTACTACTACTACTAAATATAGGACAGATAATTAGACAGATGAATTAATAACTATACAGCTTTGCATACTTACACAACGGATTTTCCAGTAGCCGAGGATAGGTGACATGGCTTGATGAATCGCACGTACTGTAACAATACCAAAATCAGATATTCTCACCACAGCCACGGGCAACACCGGCAGGAAAGAAGATTATTTAGAGAGGCAACAAACACTAGCGTCTGGCAGCAGGGAAGTGGGAGCCTTGGCCTTGAACAATATCAGTAGAGCAGTTGCCATTTTCATGTATTTGATTATTCGATGGTCTATACAGCTTCATTATCTGTTTCCAAAGTTTAAAAAGGAGATTACTCGGGTCCTAATGAGTGTTTTTATAAGATCATAGTACATAAGAAAGTTTAAACTACCATCAGGGTCATCAAAATATCCCTGAAAATGACCAGAACTCCCAATAAATACGTTTGAAATATGTGTGCTCGGATGCCTAAAGGTTGCTATGCTCAGACGCTTCCGCCACTCACGTTAACTATTTTCAAATGCCAAAAAGGAGATCAATCGGATTCTAATGAGTAATTTTTTTAGGCTCATAGTACAGAAGAAGGATTAAACTACCGCCAGGGTCACTAATACTACCGTCAGGAAAGCGCCAAACTCCCCACAAAACTGTGTCTAATATGTGCACTTGGGCGCTTATAGGCTATAGGTGCTTAAGAATATCAGATCAGCAGATGTACGTGGTCCCGCGATATTCTTTGCAGCGGCTCTGTTCATTCAATGTTCTCATGCTTCAACTCTTATTTTCTTCAGTTTTCACTTGACATTTATATTTTTTCACTGATTTTGCACTTGTGTTTTAGTCTTCTGAACTCTATATGTCTTTCCTTCCAGAGTTTTTTCAAGTAACTTTTCCTTTCTTCTATTTCCTCACTTTCTTTATTGCTATTTTATCAGCCACAAGTTGAATGCATCACATTCAAATACGAGTAATCGAAGATGGCGCCCGTGCTTGGTTACTGGGATGTCCGTGGCGTGAGTATAGCTTTTATTAATCTTCCAGCACCACTAAAACTCTTTCTACACCATCCTCCGGCTTCATGGGTCCTCAGTGCTTCTGGGGGAGGGGGTTTTGAGGCGTGGTAAGCCATACTGACGGAGAAATGATCTTGTGTAAAGGGACGCCGGTGAGGGGTTGGGGCCAGCATCACCGCTATTCTTATGCACTAGACAATAAAAAAGGCCGAATAAAAGAGACAAGAAAAAGGCCAAACAATATACTCATGCCGTTTTCGGGATTGGTTACGTGGCCACACACCCTGAATGCGGGTCTTGGGCACACGGCGAGCCAGTATACGTCTTGAGGGGACACTTGCCCCCCCAGCACCCCCCTAAATGACGCCCCTGATGAGTCTGGCAGGGCAGGGAAGTGGGTGGGACAGTGTTGGCCCTGAGTAATATACTTAGAGCAGTTGCCATCCTCATGTATTTGATTATCCGATGGTCTATGCAGCTTCCTTATATCTATTTCCACAGGCCAGAAAGGAAATTAATCGGATATAATGAATGTTTTTTTGAGGTTCATTGTAGAGAAGGATTAAACAGGACTATTAAACTACCCTTGGAAATACTTAAAACTCATAAGAAAGCCGTTTGAAAGAGGTGTGCTTGCACTGCTTGGGCGCCTAAATGTTGATATGCTCAGACGCTGCCGCCCCTCGCATTAATTATTTCCATAGGTCGAAAAGGAGATTTACCGGGTTGGAATTAATGTTTATTTATATTCATTGTACAAAAGAAGGGTTAAATTACCATCAGAATTATTAAAGTACCCCTGGAAATGCCCCAAACTCCCCCCAATAATGTGTCAAATATGTGTACTTGGGCGTCGACGTGTTCAAGGCTATCAGCCACTTGACAATGCATTAGGCAGGTACCGTTAATATGAGTACCGGTAATACCGGTACCGAAAACTCAGGTACAGGTATTGGCAACAGATTCGTATATATTGAGCAACCTTTAGCTTTACGGTTACTATATAGCTCTATTTTTGTGTTTTCATAGACATTTATTTGTAGTTTGTTCCTGCGTAAAATCAATTATAAGCTTGGCGGAAGTGCTATAGTAAGTTTGGCGGGGCTCGTTAATTGCTTTATACTAGGTTCTCGGGAATATTCGTCTATTTTGAATGTCGTTTACTTTTACGGTTATGAGCTATATTATTGTGTTTTCATAGTCATTTATTTGTAGTTCATTCCTACCTAAGATCATTAATAAGCGGGCGGAGATACAAAACTTGGCGGGGAGGCGAGAGTTGGCGCCATTCCCGCTTCCCGGGCCGAGCTCCATCAAAAGCAGAAGTCCCGATACGCTCCTCACAATGACGCCAAATACTCATCATTACAACTTTAAGAAGAGTTTGTTTATCTGTGTCTATCCTGAAGCCTCGACCATGAATAAAAGTTGATTTTTAAGATGATTTACTTCCTCAAATGTTGCATAGACAATGGGAAAAGGTCTTCATGGATTCACATGCAGGTGGTGGCATCTTTGAGTTAGTTCAGCATTGACAGTACTGAAGCTTCTACCATGAGCAAGGGCTAAAATTTATAAGATTAATTTACTTCCTCATACGCTGCATAGACGATGGGAAGTGTTTTTTTGTCCTCAAGTTTGGCCATCTTTTACAGTTAATTAGTTCTTCAATGATAAACTAGTGAAGGTTTGGCTATCTTTTACAGTTAATTAGTTCTTCAATGATAAACTAGTGAAGGTTTGGCTATCTTTTACAGTTAATTAGTTCTTCAATGATAAACTAGTGAAGGTTTGGCTATCTTTTACAGTTAATTAGTTCTTCAATGATAAACTAGTGAAGGATTGGCTATCTTTTACAGTTATAATTAGTTCTTCAATGATAAACTAGTGAAGGTTTGGCTATCTTTTACAGTTAATGAGTTCTTCAGTGATAAACTAGTGAAGGTTTGGCTATCTTTTACAGTTAATTAGTTCTTCAATGATAAACTAGTGAAGGTTTGGCTATCTTTTACAGTTAATTAGTTCTTCAATGATAAACTAGTGAAGGATTGGCTATCTTTTACAGTTAATTAGTTCTTCAATGATAAACTAGTGAAGGATTGGCTATCTTTTACAGTTAATTAGTTCTTCAATGATAAACTAGTGAAGGTTTGGCTATCTTTTTTTTAAGAGCTTATGCAGTTTTCGTTTATTTAGCAATGACAAACTAGTGAAGCTTCTAGAATGAGCAAGGCTTGATTTATAAGATTGATATTCTTCCTCAAACGCTGCATAGACAATGGAAAAGGTCTTGTAATCTCAGTTCTGTCCATCTATTAGTGTGCTTAGCAATGATTTTATTTATATATATTGAGTCTTCTACCATGAGCAAGGGTTGATTTGTAAGATTAATTTACTTCCTCAAATGGTGCATATATACAATGGCCATATATCGATCTTTTACACTTAGTTTAGCAAGGACAATACTTATAAGCTTCTACCATGGGCAAGGGTTTATATAGTTACTCAGATGCTGCATAGACAAAGGAGAAGGTCTTGTAATCTCAGTTTTGTCCATCGTTTTCTCAGTCGAGGGGGAGGAAATGAGGGATTGACCGAGTGAGCGAGGTCAGTATTGGTACCGGCACCTATCAGTCTGGTACCGGTACCGTGCCGTTTAGTCGGTACCGTTACTGCGTTGCATTGCACATTCAAACACCAGCAAGAGAAGATGGCGCCCGTGCTTGGTTACTGGGATATCCGCGGCGTGAGTATAGCCTTTGTTCATCTCAGCACTCCTAAAACTATTTATATATCATCCTCTGGCTTCATGGGTCTTCAGTGCTTCTGGGGGAGGGAGTTTTACGGCGTGATAAGGTGTACTGACGGAGATATGAGCTTGTGTGAAGGGACGCCGGTCAGGGGTTGGAGAAGGAAAAAGACCCAATAATATCCTGTAGACAACAAAAGGGTTCTTCACTAGTAATTCAAACGGTAAGAATCGGTTTTATTTCATTTATAAGACAACAGAAGAGCATTGGTCATGTCAGAGACGAGGTGACAGGGTGTTAATAAGTCAATCTAATCTACCCTAATCTTAACCACTTAAACTTGAGGGCTTCACTAAACATGACGTGCAGACCTTATACCTTATTTTTTTAATTCCCAGCATCACCAGGTCCCCAGACTCACAGATCAACGTAAAATACCTCCATCCAGTACCTCTCTCTCTCTCTCTCTCTCTCTCTCTCTCTCTCTCTCTCTCTCTCTCTCTCTCTCTCTCTCTCTCTCTCTCTCTCTCTGGTATATATGACCCCCCACATGTGTTAGTAACCACGGTGAGCTCTTATTGATACCTGGAAGTATTAAAAATGATGGTAAGACTGTCCACTGCTCGGTTTATTGCCCTTTCCATTTGATAAAGCCAGCAGAACACTTTTTTTTTTATAACTCCAGAATCTCACCCATATTGATACCTTGTAGTATTGGAAAATGAAGCTAAAACCACCCAGTGTTTGGTATATTGCCCCTTCCATATGATAATGTCAGCAGAACACTTATTAATTTTTTTTGGTATAACTTGTCAACTCTAGAAACTCACCCATATTGACATCCTGAAGGTTTCGTTCTCTCACCTGTCTCACCTGGTTCTCTCAAAAACTGTATATGCGATGCATTTCATGTTTACCGCCGCATTCCCCGCAGTCTCAAAGGCTCCCTTGCCAATTTTGGTTGCGAGGGGTGAGTATGGGCAAACACTAAAATAGGAGCATAAGAACATAAGAACGAGTCTGCAAGAGGCTGGTAGGCCTGTACAAGGCAGCTCCTGGGTCTTTATCTAATATCGCCTAATATACATGAATTTATCTCATCTATTTTCAATGTGACAAATTGTATTACCACTCACCACATGACTGCCTATTCCACTCATCCACCATCTGTTAGTAAACCAATTTTTGCCATCTTGTTATTAATCTGAATTTATCCATTTTCCTACCGGTCCTACCTCCCCTCCCCCAAAAAAGAATATCCCCTTATTAAAGCCCTTCATCCATTTATAAACCTCGATCATGTCTCCATGCACCCTTCGCCTTTCTAGAGAATGCAAGTTTAACTGTGAGTCTTTCCTCGTATGGCAAGTTTCTCAACCCCTGAATCATCTTAGTCATCCTCCTCTGCACCGATTCTAACATTTTGATATTCATTCTATAGTAAGGCACCAAGCAACTTGCAAAATTAAACTGAGACCTTGCCATTAATTCACATAGAGGGAAGATTGTTTCTGGGTTTGATAATTGAAATGTTCTTTGGATAATTCCCATTATTTGACTGGCCTTGAAAACCCATAGCATTCTTAATCCAGTAGCAGCGACGGTCCAAATTTGTGGCTTTACCATGTAGCAGCGACGGGCCAAATTTGTTCCATGATATAAACCCCCCAAAATAGATGATACATAATCTGATCACAAAAGCTTTGATGTATATGAAATGGTTTGTGTGAGGGATGATTTTTTCTCATTTTTCTCGCTTAGAGGGACCATTAAGAAACATGATCCCTGCTGCTACCGGGTTAAAATTTCAACTTGTCATCAATGATAATAGTCATATTTTCCATGCTTGACACTTACTTCAGTGGAGTCTGATAGATATCAGTTATGTGTAAATCCATTTTTCTTCCTATGTGTATATCCCTATTTGTATTTTCATGGAAAAGGAAACCATTTATCACTCCATTCCTCCATCATGTCTAAATCCTCATGTTATTACTTTCATCAAATACTTATCCTCTACTTCAGCTTGCCCAGCCAATCCGCCTCCTCCTGGAGTACACTGGGACGGAGTATGAAGAGAAGTTGTACAAGTGTGGGGAGGCACCTGATTATGACAAGTCATGCTGGTTCAGCGTCAAGGAAACATTGGGCGTGGACTTCCCTAATGTGAGTGGTGTGTGTGTGTGTGTGTGATAACGAGTCGAGATTATGAAGTACCATGGAGATAATTCTCAGTTTGTTAAAATCAGTCAGTCAAGCAGCAACACAAGCATGCTTTAGGATGCAGGGGGTCTTTGTTATCACCACCTGAATATCAGGACAGAGTGTCTTTGTTATCACCACCTGAATATCAGGACTACAGTATTTGCTCTTCCAATGCTGTGGCATGGTTTTGATATAAATCAGACAACCCTGATATAATCCTTTATTTTTATTTTACTCTTGTTAAATCTATAATGCTAAACACAATCATTTATATCAGAATTAATCAGATGTTCTTTCTATCCATTCTGAGAACTATTCACCCAGCAGAATCTCCGACTTACACTCATGTTGCTTTCTGTGCAGCTTCCATACTACTTTGATGGGGACACCAAGGTGACGCAGAGCAATGCCATCCTGCGCTACATTGCCCGCAAGCATGACCTCTGTGGCAAGACCGAGGAGGAAAAGGTCCGCGTTGACATGCTGGAGAACCAGGCCATGGACCTCCGCAACGGCTTCACCCGTCTTTGTTACAGGGACTTTGTATGTATATTCTATTGTTCTGTTTTACTTTTGTTTTTAGTTTGATTTATACATGAAGCTCTCAGTAACTTAGTCAGATAAACTCATGAGATCTTTCCACCTTTTCTAAGAGCTGTGTGAGCCAACTTCATTCTTTTTGGTGTCTTAATGTTAGGAAATAGTCATAATTGATGATCAATCTGATTTTTTCTCTTTCTTTATGTAAAAAAGAGAGTATGTGGCTCATTTATTAGTTTTTACTCTCACTTCACAGGACACAGGCAAGGATGCTTACCTCGAGGCCATGCCAAAGACCATCAAGCAGTACTCAGACTTCCTTGGGACGCGGCCGTGGTTTGCTGGAGACAATGTAAGTGTGTTTTGGAGCTTTTCTGCACCACACAATTTTGTTGAGAAGTTTGTGGCACTGCTACTTATCCATTAAATTACCAGCACTTAAAATACCTTCCTCAGCCATGGTGTCTCACCTTTATTAAATTTTCATGTGAGTTATTGTTCTGCTTCTGTGTTAGCGTGCCTAGCTATGAGTCTGCAGGCTCAGGTTAACCCTTTTCATCCGTGACGCAGACTTTGGCGTCACAGTATGGAAAGGGTCAAGAGGAAATGGAAGAGGATTAATCCTCTTCTAAACCTCTCAATCTTCCTCTGAATTCCTCTTAATCCTCTGCCATTAACTCTTAAGAGGTTTAGAAGAGAATTAAGAGGAAATAAAAGAGGTTTAGAAGAGGACTAACCCTTTCCATACGGTGACGGTGTCGGATGCCCGTTGGACGCCAACGTCGGCATCACCGGAGTGAAGGGGTTAAAATCCCAGCCCAGGCAGTCAGTGTGCAGCTCACTCAGCTGTTCATCCTCCCTTTTGGGCTGGTCTATAAATGGGTGCTTTGGGAAACCTGGGGAAGGTAAACTGTGTAACCCAAATGTCACACTGGCCATTTGTCCGCATTTGGCAAAACAAGCTATTTTGCTGCCAACCTGGCAGCCTCAGTATCTTGCTGTCTGTTTATAAATGTGATGTGAAGTGGGTGAAATCAGACCACCAGTGATCCATTTGATTAATTATACTTGTATTGACTGCCTTTTGGCAAAAATATAGTCATACCTTGGTTTACGAGTTTAATTCGTTCCAGAATTTTGCTCACACACCAAAACACTCATAAATAGAAAAATTCTCTTAAAATTAATGAAAATCCCATTAATGTATCCCATATAAAAAAAATCATTTTACATGTTATTTTATCCAGAATTAAAGTAATTTTACTAACTAATTGCAATAATGAATAATATAAAGCACAAATCGATGTGTTACGGTTGTTACAGAGACCCCCTCAACCGCTAATTACGCTTGAGGTGTAGGCTTTGCACCGGGGTTTAGGAGCTGCAGTTTTCCTATTCTCGAGCCACCGGAACTACGTTCGACTACCACCGTGAAGCTAACCCAACGTATCATCTGAGATGGAGGGTGAATGGGAGTCGGTCACGTCCAGGAGGGCATACAAGCTGTCGAGGCTCGCACCCTGTTCCTGTTGCGAGCATAATATCCGCCGTTACTGTTTTCTTATTTGCACCATCATCCCTTTTAACCATCTCTCCCAGGGACATTGTTAAAGCACAAACAATGCACACTGTAGTCCTAAAAAGACTAAGATCACACACAAAAGCACAAATCCAATCAGAAACGAGTACACGGATATCTCCACAAGTTTACAACGCGAACTGAGACTTGGTTTGACAACCTGCCACGCCATTTGTCAGCAATTGGCTGTCAAGAATGGTTAAGCAGATAAAATTCAGTATTTTAAAACTGTAGTGAGCGCATTTTTCGGTGAACCAAAAATCCAATCCACAAAATTATGTTTCTCCCCTCTTCCTCCTGCCTTCACCAGCAGCTATCAGTCATGGCAGGCTAGAGAAATCTTAAGGTTGTTACCCGTTCCTTAAAATACGGGTTCGTTCTATATTGGAGAATGGGATGTTGCATTCCTTATTTTTTTTAGCTCGAGGTGGCAACCCTAATTGAGACGATTCCCATTGTTCTCCTCTTTGAGCACTCTCGTCTTGTGGCGAATAAAGGGAACCCTCGCTCATGTCTTTGACTTGTACAAAAAAACACGCCAGTCCTCATCGAAAGACCAACTTGGTTGGCTGGGCTGACGTCAGCTGATAGTCGATCTATCGGCATCCTCACTTCCTATTCATGAGCCGTCACCCGGCAAGGGTTTGTGATCCCTCCCCGGAGGGAGTATGCGTTTGACCCCGATGGTCTCCATATAGCCCGTGTCCCAACCCTTGAGATCAAGACAAACAAACAGGATGCTTGTATACCAGCTCGTAAACCAAGGCATGTTTTGTGATTTTTCCTTGCTCGTAAATCAAAGCACTCGTTAACTAAGGCACTTGTAAACCAAGGTTTGACTGTATTTAGAATAAATGTAGATGTTTGGTAACCCAGAAACAATCCTTCGCATGAGACTAAGCTGTGTTTACAAAGGCCAAGCCTCACCTACAAAGATGGGATGTGATTACAGAAGCATAGACTAACTTTATTTATACAGTGTTTGTGATATGAATGTAGACTATTAATGGCTGATGATGGTGATGAGCATCAATTTTTTTGTTCTCTTTGTGCAGATCTCATCTTTTAGATACAAAATGCTCCATATTAGAATACATTTTTATATACAAGTGAGTTCCATTGGTGTGTCTGTTCTCTACAGATTTCATTTGTGGACTTTGTTGTCTATGAGCTGTTGGACGAACACCTCCAGCTGGACAAGGACCTCCTCAAGGATGCCAAGAACCTGCAGGAGTTCCAGAAGCACTTTGAGGAGCTGGAGCCCATCAAGAAGTACATGGCCTCCCCCAGGTTCTTGAAGAGTCCCATCAACAACAGGATGGCCAAGTTTGGCAACAAGTAGATGGAAATTCAGAGGACAACACAAAAAAATACTAATATATTTAGTTATCTTTCACCTTGTGTGTGGGAATAGCACATTTCCTCAAGTATTTAGTTCTTGCTTCTCAGCTTTGGCAGTCTTGTTTGTCTTCTGAAATGCCCTGCAGGTAATGGAGTAACTAGTACAGCCTTGGGTCAGTGTAGTTCTAGTGTTCATTCCATTAGTATACTCATTGTAAGTTAAATCTACGTCTTGGATGGTTACCTCTGCTGTTACCAAGTAACTCTCAGTACTGCTGCGACTTATTTTCTTGTTGCAGCAGCCACACAAGTACAAGATTTATTGAATTTAGTTGTGATATCATTGTGCAGCTGTTAACGGACCCCACTAGCGAGACTTGAATTTTGGGTCTTTACCGTAAGGTTACATCTCAGTTTTATGTTTTATGGAATTTGTTGGTGTTAACCCAGCCTATAGAAGGTTATGAACAAAATATCAAGGCAGCTAAAGGAATAATAGTATAATAAACTAAATCCAGCTTTAAACATAGCTATGTGAGATTTCCCTTAGATTTTATTGTTGACCAATATGGTCATATATCCAGATTAAATGTAAGAGGCAGCTTTTTATAAGATGATGCATATTTAATAATCTTGGCTGCTTATCTTTTGTAAGGGGTAGTCAGAATGTGATCTCATGCATCGTGAGTATGGATGAAAAAGCTGAAACTTTAAAATGTTTGAACTGTTTACAAGATGAGCAGAATGGTGAAACTTATCTTACTCAGAGTTTTGTACACTTCACTGCCAGCCCCAGTAAGTAACACTGCTCAGCCTTGTCATGTGAATGTCATTTTCTTGGTGAATGATATTTTTCAAGATTTGTACTGAAACTATTTAATTTCTGCTGCAGTTTATATTCACTGCAGGATGAATAAATTTGTGTAATGTTTTCACTATTTGAAGATCATTTTTCCTTACACCATCAGTGGTATCTGAAATTTACATAGTTGATGCGTTAGTTTATTAGTCATAACCATGGTTATTCAATATTTATATGGATGGTGTTATTAGAGAAATGAAGGGCAAAGTTGGAGTAAGAATTCGATGAGGGAAGGAAGTGGGTACTGAATTCGATACTGTTTGCTGATGACACAGTGCTCATTGCAGAAAATGAAAGTGACCTACAAAGTTTGGTCAGTGTTTTTGATAGTGTCTGTTACAGGAGAAAGCTGAAAGTAAATGTCAACAAAAGTAAAGTGATGGTTTGTGAGCTAAGTAGAAGTGAGGTAGCTTTTGTATGCCCATATAGAGTGGGAATTGAATGTGAAAAAGAATGCAAAATAATTGTGAATTGTGAAGAAACGGAGGTCAATGAGTTTAAGTACCTTGGATTAGTTATATGTAAGCATGGTGGTATGGAGGGAGAGATAAGAGAAAGGGCATTGCAAGGAAGAAAGGTGGTAGGGTCTTTGGGACGAATCATGAATGGCAGAAGTGTGAGCATGGAGGTAAAGAGGGATTTGAGAAATTCAATAATAGTACCAACCCTCACATATGCAAGTGAAACGTGAGGCTGGAATGAAAGTCAGAGGTTTAGAGTGCAGGCAGTGGAAATGAGTGTTTGAGGAGCACTTGTGGTGTGAGTAGAATGGATGGAATGAGTAATGAAAGTGTGTACAAGTATTTTGCAATGTGTCACAGGGGTGAAGGGAAGAAGTGTGGAGTGGTGGAAGAAGTGAAGCGATAGACGTTAAAGTGGTTTGGCCACATGGAGTGAATGGAGGAGAGTAAGATGACCAGAAGGGTGTATGTGAGTGAGATAGAGGGAGGGAATGCTAGAGGATGACCTCCAGTGAAATGGAGGGATAGGGTGCAAGAGTACGCTAGGGAGAGGGGGGAAAGATCTTTGAGAAACTTTAAGCAGGCAAGGATGGAGTGTGGATAAAGTTGAAAGCTCTTCTGCCGTGGCCATCCCCTGGTGGGAGCTCCTGGGAGCAGGCGTCGATGAAATGATGATAATGTATTAGTTGTGATTTATGAGTGCTTAAGCCATGATGTGCTTAAGTGGACATGGTGGTGCTGCTGCCTGCTTGGTGGAGGTGGAGTAGATTTAGACAGGCAGAACTGGTGGTGGTGGTGCTGCTTGCTTGGTGGAGGTGGTGGTGGAGTAGATTTAGACAGGCAGAACTGGTGGTGGTGGTGCTTGCTTGGTGGAGGTGGTGGTGGAGTAGATTTAGACAGGCAGAACTGGTGGTGGTGGTGGTGGTGGTGGGTCTGCTATCACCATCTCACTCCCTTTGTCTCTCACACACTTGCTCACTGTGTAAATAAAAATAAAAACTACGATCACAAGAACCGCTAACAATAAAAATAACCATAATCTCTCTCTCTCTCTCTCTCTCTCTCTCTCTCTCTCTCTCTCTCTCTCTCTCTCTCTCTCTCTCTCTCTCTCAAAACACCTGTACTACTTCATTACGTTATCCATTGCAACTTCGTAACTCGGTATTATTTTCTATCAGGTATATCGTGTCGTGAAACTCAACCGGGCTGCAATAAACTTAATATGGGCCCAGCACTGATTATTATAGAGATGAGGACCCCCGTATACGAAGACCCTTGCTAGGACACTCTTGCCATTGTTATATTCTTACGAGGCACAAGGAAGTGGACCCTAATGTTGGATCTTGTGTGATGGTAAGAGATCGTGTGATGGAACTCGGTCGGGCTGTAACAAGCTTCCCATATAGGTTGAGGGACGCTTTCCGATCGGTGCATACGTGACCTGTGCTACGCCTCCGTTGTCACTTTTATTCTTACAAGGCACGAGGAACGGACCCTAATGTTGGATCTTGTGTGATGGGGAAAGATAATCGTGTGATGGAACTCAACTAGGCTGTGACAAGCTTCTACTATGGGTTGAGTGACAGATTCGGATCAGCGCTTCGAAACACTGCTCGATTCGTGGCTCACTGAGAGGAAAGGCTGATAACTCGTATATTATTCATCATAGGACATCAAACACTCACATTTCATGACATCAGTGTATATTCTTTGTCACCACGGGAAGTTAACGTCCACGGGAATGAAATACAGAAGTTGGTCGAGTTTAAAATCTCAGCCTTTGCCGCCGAAGACTTGGAAATGGTTGCTGGCTTGGTCCTTATAACCACACTTCTCTCTCACCTTCCCTCCACTTTATAACGTTCTATGCCCCTACAGCCGAATCTATGTGCTATCATGAACCTCTCTTACCCTCCATGACCTTATCTACGTCGTAATGTAAGAGTAAACACGATAAATTCTCACCTTCTTCATCCTCCGCCAATGACCTCCGTTCGCCATGTTGTGTGTGTCTCTTGTTGCCTGATGTAGTTTTCAGTTTCCCATTTTCTGAGATGCTGAACTTAACAGAAAACTTATACATATTAACACGGAGGAATAAAACAACTATATATTTATTGTACGATCGATTTATTAGTGATTATTCGGAGTTTTCTTTCGCCTGCAAACATATGGCGGGAGTTTTGAATCAGGTTTGACGTTTCTGCTTCCATAGTTACTTGAGAAAGCTTCGTAGTAGTAGTAGTAGTAGTTTTTTTTATTTTTTTTTACGTTGATTGCCTATTGCGCCGGTAGGCATCTTCCCGGTGGGGCCTGATGGTCGGCCCAAGGCTTCTTCCAGGTGGGGCCTGATGGTCGGCGGCCGGCCCAGCCCGTTCTGGCGCAGGCGAGTGTTTAAAGTGGCGCCATCTTGCATTGGCTCATGCTGCCCCCCGGAACTCGTTCTTGATTCGCTTGGACGGGTTCCTCTAGAGTCCGGGTTGATGGGTGGTCTTCAGGACAGCATGTGGGTAGTTTTAAGCCACTCGGCGGTGACTGAAAAATCCGAGTGGTAGCGTGGGGATTCGAACCCGCGTCGTCCATCACGCGGTGAATGTGGGCCCAGTACGCTACCACCTACCACCTACACTAACATCTAACACAAACACACACACACACACACACACACACACACACACACACAAAGACACGCCGATAACAGCTATACAGACACACAACTAAAACAAAAACCGGGCAACAGTAAATAATAACAATAAATAGTTTCACAGATAAATCAGCAACACACGAGACTCTTGCATGACGAAAAATCCACAAAGAGAGAAAAACAACAACAACTGATAACGTAAATAAATATATGTAAGCGAACGAACGACTGAACGAGTATACGAAAACAATAAATCAATCAATAAATAAATAAATAAAAGAATGAATGAATAAATATCTAAAGAAGAGAAGAAAAGAGCGGAAAATGAACAATACAGTGTGATCAACAGCCTAACAGAATCACTTTATATTAATTTCACCCTTTCTTCGACATCTTTTCCTTCATACAGAGCGAAGAAAGACTTACTAACACGATAATAATTCAATATTCCCTTCCCTTTCCATTCCCTTTCTTTCTCTTCTCTTCCCTTCCCTTCCCTTTCCTTCCCTTCCCTTCCCTTTCCATCCTTTCCATTCCCTTTCCTTCACTTCCCTTCCCTTCCCTTCCCTTTCCTTCCCTTTCCTTCCCTTTCCTTCCCTTATCTTCCCTTTCCTTCCTTTCCTTTCTCTTCCCTTCCCTTCCCTTTCCATACCTTCTCTTCCCCTCCCTTCTCTTCCCTTCCCGCCCCTTCCTTTTCTTTTTCTTCCCATCTCTTCCCTTCCCTTCCCTACCTGTCATCTACTCGATCCAGTCTAGTTCCGCCTTTGAAACAGGTCCTAGCTACCTACCCACCCCACCTAAGTAAGAGCTAACACCTGCCCCCTAACGCCTCTAGCAGGGCACACAGAGGCTTTTTGAAGGTGCCACACTTGTACTTGTCGCAGTTGGTCCTCAGCGTCGCCGCCTCCTTAAAGATCTTCACTTGGGGTTGGTACTTAGGCGGCGCGAAGACCTCCATCAGGCTGTGAGGGTAGCCAGGACGGCCGTGTGATAAGGGTGAAGAGAAGGTCTGAATTTATGTGCTACTACTACTGTTATTATTGATATTAACACTATTGCTGCTGCTGCTACTAGTTATTTTAGTTAGTTAATTTACTGACCACAAATTGCAGTTGACATACAAAATAATTTTATGTGGTATCATCTCTAATATAACACGTCATCCTCGTCCTCGTCGTCCTCCTCTTCCTCCTCATACCACTACTATACTACTACTACTACTACTACTACTACTACTGCTACTACTCTCTATTATACGCATCCTCATCCTTTCTACACGGCACACAACCCTCTTCTTCACTTGCTACACTTGTCACCATCTGATTAACCCCGTCATGTGCTTCGCGGGGCGTGTTCTTACCTGAGGGTGGTGGAGCGGCCCTGGGCGAGGCGTCCTGACTCACACAGCAGCCACGGCAGGCACTCCTCAGCCTCCACCGCCGCCAGCACCGCCACCGTCGCCTGCAGGAGAAGCAAAGGATGATCAGAACATGAACATAGCCCTGACTGAGTGTTGATGGTTGAAAGAAGTATAAGTCTGAAAAACAATAACCATATCTTATCTTTTTATCCTTCGTTGCCATTACTATTTTTTCAACAGCAAAGGAGACAGCTAGCTCAATGAAGAAACAGAAAGAGAAAAGAAGGAACGAAACAAACAACAACAACCGACATGGCACTGCTCACGTAAACAGAGAGACCAGTTGGAGATTAAAACAATGAAATACTACAACAAACACAAGGTACTGTAAGGCACTGATAGGTAGAGAAACAGAGACATATCTAGTGTGTTACAGTGAACAAAGACTGACTGAGAGAAAGCTGAATAGGCTGTCTGAGGGAGTCTATAAAACTGGCGCCGCATATCCCACCGCTGCCACCATTTACGATAACCAAGCGCTCGTGTGGCCCTTGTATACACTCACATCATTCAGGGAGTGTCACGGGAGGTGCGTCAATATAAAGCTGATTAGGCTGTTTGAAAGCACCTACACAACCGGCGCCGCGTATCCCAACGCTTCCACCATTTATGATAATCAAGTGCTCGTGTGGCCTCCGTACACACTCACATTATTCAGGGAGTGCCACGGGAGGTATTTGGAGACGGACGATGCAAAGTTCCTGCCTCTGTTGATCTCGACGTCCGGGAGATCGATGTTCGGGATGTCAATGGTCGGTAGTTCAATGGTGGGAAGATGGAAGGAAGGCACGAGGCCGATGTCCCGAAAAGCGATGATTCCCAAGAAGATGCAGATGATGATGAGGGGCGCCAGAAGCTGTGAAGAAGGGGGGAGTTAGTTATTATGGCTATTGCTACTACTACTGCTGCTGCTACTACTACTATTACTATTACTACTACTACTACTACTACTACTACTACTACTGCTACTACTTCTACTGTTGCTGCTACAAGAACATAAATTCCCTCTCTATCTCTCTACTCCCTCCCACACACACATCTCACTCCCCCCCTCCCCCCCCCCACACACATCCTCCCTCCCTCTCCAAATACCTTCTCCTCTGAACACTTGTAATAGTCGTCTTTGTAACCCAGGCCGCCTTTGCCCTTGTCCTTGCCCTTGCCGCCTTCCTCCACGGGATAGTAGTAGTAGTAGAAGCCGCTGTCGTCCGCTGGCGGGGGGTCATCCATCACGGGGTCCTGAAAGGGTCGGACGAAGCCTAATAATGAGGGGACACAGCCTACCGAGACACCTTAATGGCCCATATTCTCAAACCTTTCGCGGCTCACACACTCACATTAGATAAGGCTTTCGTAGAGGTTTTGCTACTATTTCCATGGGTAATCTTTTGAGTCTAGTGATAGTTTGACGAGGCTTCTAGACTGTGAATGTGAAAAAGCACTCATGAGAACCTGACTAATCTCCCTTGTGGCCTTTGGAAAGAGTTTTTGTGAGGGCCGAAAGCGTCTGAGGATACGGGTCATATAAGGAACCTCACCATTTTTTTCCATTAACTTAAACGGGTCAGTAAAGAGTTATCCATCGTTTCCAGTATGGACCGTTAGGCATTCTATTACTAAAAGATAATAACATTGAGAGTAAGTGTTTGTATATGAATTTCTGTGTTATCTTCGGCAAATATTCCAAGTTTCGAATAAATAATCAGCCAGTTAATGAATGAATCAAACTACTTGCGCATAATGATAATGATAATAATAATAATAATAATAATAATAATAATAATAATAATAATAATAATAATAATAATAATAATAATAATAATAATAATAATAATAATAATAATAATAATAATAATAATAATGATAATAATGATACTACTACTACTACTACTACTAGTAATAATATAAATAATAATGACATAAATAATGAAAATAAGGACACTAATACTAATGATAACAATAATTTCCATTCACTGAGGCACATAGAAAACCCATTATAAATAAACAGACAATATAAGGGCAGATTTACAGTAAAAAGACTTCAACTCCCTACGAAACAAAGGAGCATCACTATCCCTTACCTGCTGCACCCCGTAGTCCCTTCTGAACCTCATCTTGGTCTCCTGTTTGGCATTAGGAGTGAGGTCAGCGTCCTCGCCTACCACCACCGCCACCACCACAACCACCACCACCACCATCACAACCATTCTTCTCAACATCCTAGCCTGTGAGAGAGAGGAGATAGATAGAAATAGATAAATGTCCTTTAATATTAAGGTAGTAATGAATTTCAATAAGCCATTTAATCAGTTAGTCAATCAGTCTTTCGATGTAGCGTGTATGTGTGTATGTGTGTAAATGTATGTATGTGTGTATGTATGTATGTATGTATGTATGTATGTATGTATGAATGTACTGATCAATCTGTCTATTTTTTTACAGCAAAGGAGGCAGTTCACAACAACAATAACAACAACAAAAAAGAGATAGAAGATGTTAGAGGAATGACAAACAAAGAAGAAACATAAACGAAATAGCTAAGTTGACCATCAAAGAGAACGGAACAGGATAATCATGATGGCAGCTTAGCATAATTCAATAACAACAAGGACAACACAACATAGGCCTGTATTCTCAAGACGCTCTCGGCTCTCACAGCAACGACCACTTCCTAATGCCACAAAGGGGATGAGTCGGGTTCACAAGAGTGGGTTTTACATTCACGGTGCGGAAGCCTTGTCAAGCTATCACCAGGCTCATAAAACAGCTCATGAAAACACTAACACAGCCTCTACGAAAGCCTTATCAATTGTGAGTGTGCGAGCCCCGAAACGTTTGATAATTGATAATGAAGGCAACATAATAATACGCACAGAGGATAATGATGATGATGAAATAATAGCATGATACAATGACAATGAGGAAAGTACAATATAATAAGATGAAGTAGAGGACTCGGGCACTGGAGATAGAGATGATTATGTATACAAGATGTCGAGGAACGGGATACAAGCAGCGGATCAACATACAATAGGAGGAGGACGAGTTTATATCAACGAAGAATGTGACGATGCAGCGAGGGTCGGGAGGCTAAGGAATAAGGAAGGAGCGGAGGCAGAAACGAATATATGATTGTAAAGAAGCGAGTAAAGAGGCAATCACACTGGGCAAATCTTCCGTGGATCTTCAGTCAAACTACGATTTCCGCTGCCGTGGTTCTCATATTTCCGTGGTTTTCTGACATGTCCACAATCTTCCAAAGCTATGGTAGATTTCACCGAGGGACGACGGTATTACTCACCATCATCATCAGCAGCAATAACAAGAAACAAATGAGAACCACGCCAGCTGAAATCGTGGTTTGACTGAAGATCCACGGAAGATTTGTCCAGTGTAACAGCCCCTCTAGATAAAATGGTAAGAACAGATAGCCAAGAGAATTAGATACTTACAACGCTTATATCAGCGAAGAATGTGAGTGTGTAGCGAGGGTTTGGAAACTAAGGAATAAGGAAGGAGCGGAGGCAGAAACGAATATATGACTGTAAAGAAGCGAGTTAGAATGATAAGAAGAGTTAGCCAAGAGAATTAGATACCTACAAAGCTTATATCAACGCAGAATGTGTGTGCAGCGAGGGTCGGGAAGCTAAGGAATAAGGAAGATCGGAGGCAGAAACGAATATATGACTGTGAAGGAGCGAGTTAGATAGAATAATAAGAACTGTTAGTGAAGAGAATGAAATACTTACAACGCTTATATTAACGAAGGATGTCAGAATGCAGCGAAGGTCAGGAAGATACGAGATAGGGAAGGAGTGCAGGCGGAAACGAATGTATGATTGTAAGGAGAGTATGGAAGTAAGGTCGATAAAATAATAAGAACAGGTAGTCGAAATGATGAAAATCCTGCATCTCTACACGTTTTAAAAAGGCAGAGAAGGTTGGGAAGATCAGGAATAAGGAAAGAATGCAGGTGAAAATGAATATGTGATTGTAAAGAAAATATGAAAGCGAGTTCAGTAAAATAACAAGAACAGTCAGCCATGAAAATGAAATACCTACGTCTCCACACCAAGAAAATGCAGTGAGGATTGGGAAGGTGGACATCAAGAACACTATATAATGAGTACTGATAGAAACGAAGGTATAAAGAGACCATGAAGATGATTTAAGAGAGCGTGAAAGGTTACTGAACATAATTTTAAATACACGTTTACACACATAATAATTGCATCGAGTTTAGGAAAGACGTAAGGAAAAGATGATTATAAGGAGGATATGCAGACGGAAACGAGAAGAAAAGAAAATCTATGGCGGTGAAATGAGAAAGAAAAGCACTAAGAATTATTAAGATAAAGAAATGTCTACCAGAGAAATAGACAACAACAACAACAATGACGAAGGAAAAAACCCCGCCAATAACAATAATAACAACAACAATAAAAATATAAGAAAAAACAAATCTAATATATTACGTCTTTCGGAGCACAAGTAAATTAATAAATAAATACAATACATAAACAATGACACTAAAATGATCGCACTCACTATATCATTTACTTTGAAAATACACACACACAAAAAACAAAACAAAAAAACAACAACAACCTGCTGTGAAAATAATGAATCACAAATATCTTAGTAGTCTGGTATTTGTATTTTCTTCTGACGTTTACAAAACTATTATAACACACACACACACACACACACACACACACACACACACACACACACACACACACACACGTCATATTCTCAGGAAAGTTGACGCAGCGACGGACAATTATAGTCATTAGGAGACGCTGCCCACGTGAGAGGGTCATTAACAATTGGCAAGGCGTGACCTCTCTCTCTCTCTCTCTCTCTCTCTCTCTCTCTCTCTCTCTCTCTCTCTCTCGCTATTCCTTTTTGTGTATTTCAAAGTTGTTGTTGTTGTTGTTGTTGTTGTTGTTGTTGTTGTTGTTGTTGTTGTTGTTGTTGTCTTCTTTTTGAAACACAAAGAATCTTGTTTGTAAAGGTTTCCATGTATAATTTTTTTTCACTCTTTTTCATTCTTTCAGATTCACAAACGAACAAATTAGTATATATGTATTTTTGTCTAAGATTTGTTTCCATCACTCGCAGTCAAGTATTTTTTTCTGTCTTGCACTCTGAGTTATATTTAGGTTGTTTTGGTGGTATGTGTTTTCTTGCGGCACGTAACAAATAAGACCAGTTAAACTCTTCAATAATGTGGACTTTAAGGAATTGCCTGAAGTACATAATTGATTGGCAAATATAAGCATAAAAAAAAAATCTCGGCAATTAGATGGAGGATAATTATACCATCACACTCTTCACTTAAACTCAACTGTACAGCCTTTCGTTCGGTCCACTTTCTTAAACTTATCAGGCTCGCATAACGACTATTTTCCAAGGGTAATTTCCTGTTCAAGGTGTAGAAATCGTGCAAACCTGTCACTATGATCACAAAACAGTCCATAAACCCCCCAGAAACTTCTACGAGAGGCTTTTCAAACAGGCGAACTGAGGTATCGATAAATTTAAGAACTACAGTAACTACCTCGGTTCTCTTTTCCCCTTCAAGAACCTCACCGACACACACAAGATCCCTGCAGACACAACCCTTCCTCGTCCTTGTCACTGGGGGATATGCTCGCAACTGACCGAGATGCCAGCAGCCCCTCCTTTTATACCCCGCTTGTTGCATCACTTGAGGGGGCAGGACACGAGCCTAAAGTTTCTCCTTCTCTGGGCGCTGCTGAGGAGCAACGGGGAGGAGTCTTCAGTTGGCACGTCTTCCAGGGAGGGCCAGGGAGGGTAAGGGAGGTAGTGTGGGCTAATTAGGTGATACAGACTGAAGAATACGAGGAAGAATATAGAAGAAAGAAGAAAAAACAAGCTGAGTATGGAGGAAAGAACGAAAGAGGAGAGATAAGGGCAATAGATGAAGTGTTGGAATGGAGAAAGAGGAGGTAGAGGTAGAGGAGAAGAAAGAAAGGGAAGTAGATCAGGAAGAGAAAGAGGAGGAGGAGGAGGAGCAGGTAAAAGTTAAGGAGGAAGAGGAAAGAAACGAAGAAAGGAAAAGCTGATGAAATGGAAGGAAAGAGAGGTTGATGATAGTTAGGGAGGCAAGAGAAGATGAGGTCTAAAGGAAATGATTGAAACAAAGGGACAGCTAAGAGGAAGAGGAAAGAAATGAAGAATGGAAAAGCTGATGAAATGGAAGGAGAGAGAGGTTGATGATAGTTAATGAGGCAAGAGGAGAAGAGGTCTAAAGGAAATGATTGAAACGAAGGGACAGCTAATGGAAGACTGGCAGAGATGAAGTGACGGATATCAGTCTAAAAGGGAGACTGGAAACGAGAAATATGATAGGATGAACTGAAAGAAAAGGAAGGCAGATAATAACTAGTGAGTGACGTGCAGAAGAGGAGAAAAGAAGAAATGGAGGGGATGTAGAAGGCGGATGATGGTAGATTCGCAAAGAGGGAAGAAAGGAAGGAAGGGAAATAAGACAGATAGATGATGAGGGCACGAGAGTAAAGAATGAGGGGAGAACGGGAGATAATAGAGTAATACAAGGAAAACAGGGTGAAAAGAATGGGTGAACGAAGTGATGGATGACGGAAAACTAAGGATAGGCGTGAAGAATAGAGGTTACGGGCGAGTATAGGCAGGGTAACCATGCTAGAGGGGTGAACGGACGCGTTAGGGGGAAGGTAAGGGGCGAGAAGGGGAAGGGAACGAGCTGGAGGAGCATATAGGTGGGGAATGCGATCAGAGGTGGAGGCTAGGAGGGTCGAGGGGTGCTCAAGGGGGTGGAATTCTCTTGTCAATTCCTATCTGAACCACGGACGGTGAAGGGAAGGCGGGGAAGGAGACAGGGAGGGAGCGGGGAGGGAGGAAGAAAAGGCGGAAAAAAAAACTGCCCGGGACCTGATTACGAATACGGTTTCTCCAGGTTCCTGCATGATCTCCGCGATATGCAAGTTTTTGTTTGTGATCCTGGACACGGAGATGACTGGGAACGGCTGAGTGAGGCGAGACTTCACGGGATTTGGAGGAAAAAGGTTGAAGGCTGAGAGCGCATGACATAAGGTGTATTCCGCCCTCCTCACATGACGGAAAACTTGCGGTATGAATAAAATAAAAGAAGAGCCAACGGTGGAAGGATGTAAATCTTTAAAAAAATCGACAAAAGGTGGATTATTATTATTTTCGAGGTAAAAGTAAGTAAGTGAAGGAAAAATCAACATTAAAGACAGGCACCGTTGAATCGCAAGACCCAAATAGGCTAAAACTACAACAACAACAGTACCAATCCACATTTCAACCAGGTCAGGTCAAGCTAGGTCAATGGCATTCCCTCACCCCTTTATTGCCGGGTTGGTCCTCACGGCTGACCGTCTTTACGCCTCACACCGGCACTTCGGGAGCAGCGGGACGCGCGAAGGAATGCAATAAACCCGCGACTCAAGGAAGATCCGATTCTATGGCTCGATACCTTATGGGTGGGAAAGTTAAAGTTACGGGAAGGAGGCGTAGGTTAAGAGGAGGAGGAGGAGGAGGAGGAGGAGGAGAAACAGGTAGAGGTAGAGGAAGAAAAGAGAAAGATGAGAAAGAAGAGGAAGAGCAGTATAGGAGGAAGAGGAAGAGGAGTAGATAGAGGTAATGATGATGATGAGGAGGAAGAGGTCGAGACAGGGGAGGAGGCAGAAGAGGGAGAGAGGGAAGAAGATTAGAAAGAAGAGAAGGAAGAGGAGGAAGAGGAGGAGCAGGTAGAAGAAGAAAGAGAAAGAGCAGTAGATAGAGATAAGGAGGAGAAGGAAGAGGAGGAGGAAAAAGAGACAGAGAAGGAGGAAGGAGGAAGTTAAGGAAAGGAGAAAAAAGTGAAGAATTGAAGAAAGAAGGGAAAGAAGAAGAGCAGAGAAGAGAAGAGAAAATAAGGAAAAGGAAGAGGGAGGGGGATGAAAAGAAGAAGGGAGAAAGAGAAAAAGGAGGAAAATGAAGGGGAGAAGGGGAGGAAGAAGAGGAGGAAGAAGGAAGGAGAGAGGAGGGATGAAGGGAGAGAGTGAAGGAAGGGAGGGGGGCGTAAAGAAGAAGGGAGGAAAGGAAGGAGGGAGGAAAGCTTGTAAGGGAGGTTAGCGGAGGTGTGGAGGGAGGGAGGGAGGGAAGGAAGGAGAGAAGGAAGGGAGGGAAGGAGGGAACGCCTACTGTCTTCATACCTACCTGGGGAAGGGACAACTTCTCTCCATGACCCAGAAAAAGGTGTTAGAGAAAGAGGAGGAGGAGGAGGAGGAGAAGGAGGAGGAGGAGGAGGAGGAAAAACATCTATGATAATGATAATGATATTCTTTCTAGCTGTTTATTAATCTGTCTATCTATCTATCTATCTATCTATCTATCTATCTATCTATCTCCCTATCTATCTATCTACTTCCCTCCTTCCTTCTCTTTCTTTTTTCTTTTTTCTTTTTCCTTTTTCCTTCTTTTTATCTTTTTCTTTTTTCCATTTTCTTTTCTTTCTTTTTCTTTCTTTCTTCTTTCTTTTTCCCTACCTATTTAGTTATATCATTCAAGTGAGGAAATATTTTTATCAAGTGAGAGGTATTAACAATGATCCTTTCTCCCTCCTCTTCTTCCTCCTCCTTTTCCTCCTTTTCTCTCTCGTTTATGCTTTTTTTCTTTCTCCCGATCTTTCCTTCCTTCTTTCTTTCTTTTCTTTTCTTTTTCTTTTATTTGTTCAATCTTTCTCCTTCCAACTTTTCTTTTTCTCGCTCGTTCTCTTTCTTTCTTTCTTTCTTTCTTTCTTTCTTCCAGTCTCTCTCATGTGTAATATCTATCTATCTATTTATCTATATGTCTATCTATCTATCTATCTATCTATCTATCTATCTATCTATCTCTCAATCTATCTATCTATTACTTACTGAAACACGAGAAAAATAATGTTTACAAAAATCGAGTTTCATCCAACGTCGGAAGAACCTTCGAGGAACACTGATGAAAGGAGAGAGAGAGAGGGAGAGAAGGCAGAGTGAGAGGTCGAGAAGGAAGACGAGGAGATAGAGGGAGAAGGAGGAAGAGGAGGAGGAGGAGGAGGACAAGGATATAGGCCCACACAGGTAAACGGTGCTTTCAGAAAGGTAGGTTGGGGCCGGAGGGACAGAGAGAGAGAGAGAGAGAGAGGGGGGAGGAGGGGGGGGCTTAGAAGAGAGTAAGGGAAGAGGGTCTAGGGGTTGTTAATAGGGAGTAAGGGAGGGAGGGAAGGAGGGAGGGAGATCTTGTAGCTTGTGGGGGGAAGGTTACCTGGAGTTGCGGGAGGTAGGATAACGGGAAGGAAAAACGCATAAAGTTGCCATATAACGAAAGAATAACAACCACACACCGTCGTAACGAAGAACAACGAACTCCTCAACGGAAACACACATTCTCGAGGACCCAACGAACTAGTTATCAAGCAAAAACCCTGAAAATAAGGACGTAGAGGGAAGATATCGAGAAAGAAGGACAGAAAGAGGGCAAGGTCACACCCCACCACCTCCGGGATAGGACCAACGCCTCTGTTATGTGTCTGTGCTTGAAAACGCGAGGGTAGCGAGTCCGAGGGCCAGTACCCAGGAACCTGCAGCCCCGCTAGGAACAGGCAAGTAACACCCTCCTCCATCGTCCCTACCTCCCTTCTACCGGGCTTTGGGTGTTCCGCAAGGAGGTGACACGCATCCGCCCTGTTTTGTTGTTTGTTTATTTATGTTTTGGCGGCAAGATAACGTGAGATAAGAGTGGCTTAGGCGAGATTATTGAAGTTTACTGAAGCTAGTGTGGGACTCTATCGTTTGTTTGTTTTCCGGCGATAACGTGCGAGAGAGAGGCTTGGGCGTGGTTAGAGGTTAGTGTTGGCAGATAATAATGCTATGCGGAACTAAAATTTGTTTGTTTTAGCGGCAAGATAACGGTGAAAGGTTTGAGAGTGGCTTTCAAGGTATTTCAGACGATAACGGGCATTTGGAATTTTTCTACGCTACCCAGAAGCCCACAAATCTCGTGGCTTGAGGAAGTCGATAGATCATGCGAGGAGGTGCTCAGGGTGGGAAGGGGCCTGCATGGAGACGTGCTTAGAGGGACCTTCGGACTTGGCGTCGTAGGGTGGGCAAGGCGACGCACCCTACGGCATATGACCCCACTGATTGATTGATATGCTTGATTTTTCTATTTTTCTATTTCCTATTTGTGGATAAAATAATGGAGAATGTTTGTGCCACGGCGAAAATAAATGATTAGTTCTTATCGTTCTTTGTTAGGAAAAATATATATAATGCTTGAGATGGAGAAATATGGAAGCGGCGGAACAGTGAGGTAAATATTGTTGGTCGTTGTGATGGATATATGATGTTTTCCTCTCCTTCCTGTCTCTCCTTCTCTCCTTGGCTCACCTCCCCTTTCCTTATGTCTTCTCTGGGCGTTCTCTTCTTCCCTTCTCTCCTTCCTCCTCCTCTTCCTTTCCTCACCTCTCTATTCTTTTTCTTTCCTGTCTTTCTCTTCCTCCCCTTCGCTCCTTCTCTCCTTGGCTCCTTTTCTCTTCCCTGGCCTTCTCTTCTTCCCTTCTGTCCTTCCTCCTCCTCTTCCTCCCCTTCGCTCCTTCTCTCCCTGGCCTTCCTCTCCTTCCCTCTTCTCTTCCCTGGGCCACCTCTCCTTCCCTCTTCTCTTGCCTGGGTCACCTCTCCTTCCCTCTTCTCTTCCCCACCCGGCTATCTCCCTTTCCTCCTCCTTTCTCCATTCCCTCCTACTTTATTCTTTTCCCTTTCTCCCCTTCCCTTTTCTCTCCTCCGTAGCCTACCTCCCCTTTCCTCTTCTTTCCCCTAGCCTGCCCATCTTCTCTTCCTCCTCTCCCTCCTCCCTTCATTCTTTTCCCTACCTCCCTTTTCTCCTTTTCGTCTCTTCTTCTTTCCTCTCCTCCTTATCCCATTTTTCCTTCCCTTTTCAACTCCCTTGCCCGGCCATTTTCTTTTCCTTCTCTTCTCCTCTCCCTCCCTCCTCCATCTCCTCCTCCTCCTTCCCACCAGCCCGCAAGGAGCGTGACCCACATTTGGGCGTCCCGAGGCAGGCGTTTTCCAGCCTAACGCGGGTATGCAGGACTCGAAGACACAAAGAGGGAATTTATGTGTTTGTGTTTCTTGTGTTTCTCTCCCTCTGTTTGGTCCCTTTGCTGCTATAGTCAAGGCTCAAGAGACCTGATGTGAGTTTTAAAGCTTGAACTTGAGATTTTAGCTCATTTCTATTTTCTAACCATACATTTTTTTTCTTTCTTTCGGGCTTGTGTTTTTATACCTCATCTATTATCTTTTTAAAATGTGTTTTAAAGTATATTTTCAAACTCTGAATTTTTTAAAATTTACTTTATTCATTTCTTTTTTTACGCTTTGGCCTATGCCAACGGTAGGCTTTCTTGGTGGGGACTGATAGTTGGCTCCAGCCCGTTGTGGCGCAGGCAAGTGTTTTTAGTGGCGCCATCTTGACAGCATGTGGGTAGTCTTAGGCCACTCGGCGGTGACTGAATAATCTCAGCTTGTGGCAGCGGGCGGGACGCGATCCCCAGCCACCGCATCCGCCTCATTGCTAATTCCTAACTATATATTTTCTATATTTTCTATATGTTTTAACTAAGCATTTTTCTTTCTTTCGGGTTTTCGTTTTCATAATTCATATCTCCAGGTGGCGCTGATTAACAAAAAGTCACTCGTAGTCAGGATTTCTTAAAAGTACTCCTCGAAGTCTTTTTTGCCGGGCGTCTCTTCTTCGTACTCAAGCTCTTTCTTTCTCTTTCTTCACGTCGCGGGTTTTTGTCTTTCTATTTTTTTTCTAAGGGGCGTTCGTGATAAGGATTTCGAAGTGCGTCACAGCGTCCTCCTTGCTGCTCGTCCCTTCCTTGAACTCAGGCCCTTCTTATGCCTCTTCAGGTCACGATGTAGACGTTCCCTGTGGCTGTACTTGTAGCGGGTGTCAGCGGCGATGTCTGTCTGTCTGTCTGTCTATCTACCTTTCTAACCACCTATCTATTTATCTATCTATCTTTCTATCAGTCTCCTCACATCCCCCTCTCGTACTTCCTCTCCCGCCCCAAGCGTCGCAGAGTACTCATGTTCTTCTTCTCTCTTCAGGTCACGATGTTGAGGCTTCTCGCGGCAGTAGTTATGGCGGGGGTCATTGCCTGCGTTAGCGGCGATGTCAGCCTCCACGCCTCCCCGCCCCCCAGCGCCTCTTCATCCCCACCACAGGCTCCAAAGTACGCCCAGGCTGCCCCGAACCCCGCCCCAGCCCCCGCCCCTAGCCCAGAGACGCCTACCCACGCCCACACCTACGCCTCTCACACGGCAGGCGGCCCATCGGAGGAGGAGGGCTACTACTACTACTACTACCCCGTGCAGCAGGACAAGACGAAGGGACTCTTTGACTTCAAGAACGACAGCGACCTCATCTCGCTCATCATCGTCGGGGTGCTGCTGGTTGGCGGTCTCCTCGTCGCCATCTCCTACTACCAGCCTGAGGACGCTCGTGACCTGCAGATCTCAACCCACGACGTGTACCATCTCGCTTCGCAGGTGTACAAGGCCATTAGCAAGACATATTAAGCTCTCATCCTCGTGGGAGTGACAGGGTTAAGGTACAATTAAGAATTCCTTGGGCATTTGTTTTGTAGAAGTTGATGACACCCGTAACATGATCTCCAATGATGTGTATTACTGACTTCGTAGGTCAATAAGACTATCACTAAGACCTACTGTGCTCTCGTCCTTGTGGGAGTGATAGGGTTGAAGCATCACTTAGGGATTCTTCGGGTATTTGTTTTGAAGAAGTTGATGACGCCCGCAACTCTTTGATCTCCACCCCTAATGTGAAATGGTCGCTTCGTCAGTGAACAAGTCGATCCACAATACCTACTGAGTTTCCGTTTTCGCTACATGAAGGGGTAACGGGACTGATACACTTCCTTTAGCTTTTCCTTTGTAGATACTCGCCGTAAATAGTTCTGTGGTGTTTTAGCGAGCACCGAACACCGAGCACCTGTTTTACGTATTACTTCTACTGAAAAAAGACCCGTAGTACAAGAGGGTGAGGCATGACCGCGCTTACCGACACAACGCAATGTATTTACACGATTAAGAAACAGTAAAATATTTCCTAGTATATATATGTGTGTGTGTGTGTGTGTGTGTGTGTGTGTGTGTGTGTGTGTGTGTGTGTGTGAGTGTTAATCTCCGTAAAAATGTGTGTGCGTGTGTGTGTGCTTGCGTCTAAGTCTCACCAACATTAAAACCTTCGTCACCACCACCTCCCCCCTCGCCACCTCCTCCCCTCAACCCTCGACCCCTGTGTTCCCGTCCCCAGCTTGAATCCTGTAATCTTTTGGCCATCAGCGGGACCCCGAGGTGAGGGTTCGGAAGGGTCAGTCCCCGCCCCGCCCTGGCTGGCTGGGAGGGGGGCGGGTGGGGGCAGGGGAGGCGGAGGCTTGGGCGTGGCTGCTGGACCTGCCGTTGTGTGTAAGACGATCGTACTTTCTAATGAGATAATAAAGAGTCGTTTCTCGATCTTCCTGGTTTTCTCATTACCCCAATAACGGTATTTTTTCTTCTATGGCGCAGAATATACAACAAACAAAGCTGTCGTCAGTGGGTAGACATATATACTTTCTAATAGTTTTTCCGTTTTTTATTTTATTTTTATTTTTAGGTTCTGCCTGCAGCGCCGGCAGGCTGTCTGGAGGAGCCACTTGGACGCCCTTAGCCCGTTAGTGAGGCAGGCGAATTTTATTTATAGTGGCTGCCGTGATGTATGTATGTATGACTCTTGCCTGGCCCATGCTGCCCCCCGGTGCTCCGCTTGAACGAGGTCGCTGAAGTTAGGTTAGGGTCGGCGATGATTGAAATTTGTCAGCTTGTTTCGGTGGGACTCAAGGGATCACCCCACCGCACGCTGACCACTCGACCACCTCCTCTCCATCCTCCTGACATCCAAAATACCCTAACTTGTGCTAACCATGGTCTTCTATGGCTCAAAAAATACCCTAACCTGCTTATGTCTTCCTAAAGGTGCTAATCTAGGTCTTCTATGGCTCAAAAAATACCCTAACCTGCTTATGTCTTCCTAAAGGTGTTAATCTAGGTCTTCTATGGCTCAAAAAATACCCTAACCTGCTTATGTCTTCCTAAAGGTGCTAATCTAGGTCTTCTATGGCTTAAAAAATACCCTAACCTGCTTATGTCTTCCTAAAGGTGCTAATCTAGGTCTTCTATGGCTCAAAAAATACCCTAACCTGCTTATGTCTTCCTAAAGGTGCTAATCTAGGTCTTCTATGGCTTAAAAAATACCCTAACCTGCTTATGTCTTCCTAAAGGTGCTAATCTAGGTCTTCTATGGCTCAAAAAATACCCTAACCTGCTTATGTCTTCCTAAAGGTGCTAATCTAGGTCTTCTATGGCTCAAAAAATACCCTAACCTGCTTATGTCTTCCTAAAGGTGCTAATCTAGGTCTTCTATGGCTCAAAAAATACCCTAACCTGCTTATGTCTTCCTAAAGGTTCTAATCTAGGTCTTCTATGGCTTAAAAAATACCCTAACCTGCTTATGTCTTCCTAAAGGTGCTAATCTAGGTCTTCTATGGCTTAAAAAATAGAGCAAACAAAGCTTTCGTAAACGGACACAACTATCATACTTTCTAACGCGACACAGGGAAGCATTCGAATGAGATAGTCAGATAAGTTTTTTACCTCCTTACTTTTACGGGAGCAGTGCTTAGCGGGCTCTTTCTTTTATATTTTAGCTTCCACCTTTGAGCTCCTTCCTTTACCGTAAAAAAAATATGCCAGGGGTCTCATAAAACCGCATTCCACCCCAATGTATGCCGCTAATCCCCTTGTAACAGACGATGTAAAGTCACACAAGGGCATTCAGTGACCACGAGACTGAGGGAGAGGCGAGGTGGAGGAGGGAGGCGCCAGGAACGGTCAAAGGAAAGGTCAGGTCAAGCGAGGATGTTGTTGTGTAGAGATGGAAGGTGTTTTTGGGTTCCAGGTTGGGCATGGAGGAGGAGGAGGAGGAGAAAGAGAAGGAGGAGGAGAAAGAGGAGGAGGAGGAGGAGGAGGAGGAGGAGGAGGAAGAGGAGGAGAAGGAGGAGGAGGAGGAGGAGGAGGAAGAGGAGAAGGAGGAGAAGGAGGAAGAGGAGGAGGAGAAGGAGGAGGAGGAAGAGAGTAATACCAACAATTCTTTCAACACAAAATAAAGTTACTAACAAAAAATAAATAAATAAAGAAAGAAAACTCCACTTCTTCCAGTGTTAATAATAAGGAAAATGTAAATAATCTAAGTAAATAATAAACGTACATAGGTAAAAAAATGTTAAATACTCATAATGTAAATAATAAAGTCTGTAAAGCTTATAATAAAAAACAGACAAACACTAAATGATAAAAAAACCCAGTGAGTAGCGGGCTTTTTTTTTTTCATTATTGTTTACTTTTTTTTTGCCCTTGAACTGTCTCCTTTAATGTACAAAAAAAAAAAAAAACATCTATCCTCCATTCCCCGTTTTCGAAAGCTTCACAACACACACACACACACACACACACACACACACACACACACACACACACACACACACACACACACACACACACACACACACACACACACACACACACACACACATTAAAAGAGAAGCGTAGCGTAAGTAGGGAATAGCGACGGAAGGGATTAAATACCTCGGAAATTCCTAACCAGATGCTGTCGAGAGAAGGAGCAGGTACAGGTTATGGGGTTAGGCCTCTGCGTGGATGGGCCAGCGAAAACTAGCAGGGCCCATATTCTTAAACACTTCAGGGCTGTCAAACACACCCACATTGGATATTGCTTTCGTATAGGTTGTTGAGGGTATATCCATGGGTAGTTTTATGAGTCTTGGGACCATGAACGTGAAGGAAACTTATGAGAATCCGACCTATCTCCTCTCTGGCCTTTGGAAATACTAGTTCGTGGAGATATGAGAAAGAATAACAAAGGAACTCTTCTTCGGCTCATGTTCTCAACCATTTTGGGGCCTACACACCCACATTAGATAAGGCTTTCAGCAGCGGTTGTTGAGGCATTTCCTGATACCTCGCTCTCTTCCTCTTTCATCTTGTACTTTTGTTGTAAATAGATTGTGTATTGTATTAATCATTGACATTCGTGATAGTGACTCAGCCATAATAAAACAAAAACAGGATCTTTCACATAAATTCTCTAACCTCCTATCGCTTATCTGTTATCAAGTTATCGTACATCAACCATTCATTTTGTTGTTAATAGATCGTGTATTGTATTAATCACTGTCGTTCGTGATAGTGATAGCCATGAAAAAAACAAAAACAGGATCTTTCACATAAATTCTCTAACGTCGTATCGCTCATCTGTTATCAAGTTATCGTACATCAGCCATTCATGTTTACAATAGAGCGGTCGGTCAAGCACAGTTATTTTTACACCATTTCGGGGGTCAGGACAGGTTGGGGTAGAAGGTCACCGCTTGTTCTATGGTCAGTGCGTTTCAGGAGGTCACCGCGGCAGGTCACGCTTCCCAGTTTTACCTACAGTTAGAGTAAAGGTGAGGTTGGTCAGTGGAGGAGGGGTCAAGTCACGGAAGCCAGAAACAGTTTGGGTTCTGATTCTAAGCTTTTTGTATTAGTGTTTGTTCTCTTAAGCTCTTCTATAATTCCTCTTATTTGAGACATCGTAAAGCAATTTCAACTCTAAGGTCGGTATTCTCAGACGCTCCCGCCATTCACTTCAACTATTTTTAAAGGCCATTAAGGAGATCAGTCGGGTTCTAGTGAGTGTTTTCATAGGTTCATGGTGCAGGAGAATGGTCGAACTACCACCAGCGTCATAAAACTATCCCTGGAAATATAAGCGAATTGTATAATATAAGAGAATGAATCCTGGGTTTTCGCAGTAGTTCAAAGGGCAACATAGACGAATGAATCCTGTGTTTTCGTAGTTCAGGACAATATAAGTGACTGAATCCTGTGTTTTCGTAGTTCAGGACAATATAAGTGACTAAATCCTGTGTTTTCGTAGTTCAGGACAATATAAGTGACTAAATCCTGTGTTTTCGTAGTTCAGGACAATATAAGTGACTAAATCCTGTGTTTTCGTAGTTCACGACAATATAAATGACTGAATCCTGTGTTTTCGTAGTTCAGGACAATATAAGTGACTAAATCCTGTGTTTTCGTAGTTCAGGACAATATAAGTGACTAAATCCTGTGTTTTCGTAGTTCACGACAATATAAATGACTGAATCCTGTGTTTTCGTAGTTCAGGACAATATAAGTGACTGAATCCTGTGTTTTCGTAGTTCAGGACAATATAAGTGACTGAATCCTGTGTTTTCGTAGTTCAGGACAATATAAGTGAATGAATCCTGTGTTTTCGTAGTTCAGGACAATATAAGTGAATGAATCCTGTGTTTTCGTAGTTCAGGACAATGTAGACGACTAAATCCTGTGTTCTCGTCCCCAGATGAAGGTTCTGCTCCTCTTGGCGGCGGCGGCGGCGGTGTGTTCGGGCGTCATGGTGGATAAGTCCGTCAGTGGCTCCTTCAGCGCCTCCGCCTCCTCCAACGCCCTGCCCGGTCCTCCGCCGCTCCCGCAGGACCTCTCCATCTCCTCGCAGTACGGGCCTCCTCCTCAGTCCTTCGGGGGTCCCAATATCCAGTACGGGCCGCCGCCGCAGCGTCCCCCCAGCTTCACCTACGGCCCCCCTCCCCCTCCACCTTCCTCCGGGTCTCCTTTTTCGCTGAAGAACAAATTCCAGGTGTACAGCAAGTGAGTAAGATGCGCTCTCTCTGTGGTGTCAATGCTGTCAGATTGCCGCACTCAGGAGATTGTGTTTGACGATTTATGCGATTTATAACCACAAACTGTCACCCCTACGCAGACAACCATATTTATTTATAGTTATTGCTACAAAATTTAATTCTTGATGGTCTTTATTTAGAGTTATGGGTCAGTAACTGGTAATATGGACAAGGCTTAGTGAAAGACGATGTAATGACAAAGTTTCACTGCTTAACGGCTTCCTCTGTGATGTCACTTTTATATTGCCTGCGGGTAAAGTTTTGTAAGATGGACAAGGCTTATGAAAGACGACAGCCCGTTTGTGAAAGTCCAAGTAATAACAAAAGTTTTCCTTCATCCCTTTCACTGTTTAACGGCTTCCTCTGTGATGTCACTTTTATATTGCCATCGGGTAAAGTTTTGTAAGATGGACAAGGCTTAGTGAAAGACGATGGTCCGTTTGTGAAAGTCCAAGTAATGACAAAAGTTTTCCTTCATCCCTTTCACTGCTTAACGCTTCCTCTGTGATGTCACTTTTATTTTGCCCGCAGGTAAGGTTTTGTAAGATGGACAAGGCTTAGTGAAACACGATGGTCCGTTTGTGTGAATTCAAAATACTGACAAAAGTTCTCCAGTCACTTTTTTTCTTTCATCCCGTTCACTGTTTGACTCATGAATATCAGTCTCTCATCCACTGTCCCCGAAGCCTCATCTGCCTTTCCTTAATCCCTTTCCTAATCCTCTATCTTTCCCTAACTCCCTAATCATCCTTAATTCGTACTTAACGTTGACTGGTAAGAGTTCTGATCCATTTGCAGCGCGTTGTCTCTGTTCGACGGCGAGTGTGGTCCGTGGAAGGGCCTGAGCACGATCCTGTTGATGCTGGGGACGGTCACGGGGCTGGGGCTGCTCCTCAGGGCATGGCCGCTGCCGTTCAACAACATCCTGGGGCCTGACGGGGCTGAGGCCATCACGTCCCGCCTCAGCGACCCCGCCTTCCTCTCCTCCGTGTACGAGCAAGTGTCGGACATGTCCCGCGTCCTCGGCAACATCAAGAAGGCGAACTACGAAGACGGGGCGGAGGAGTGAGGGCGACTAAGGCTCAAGGGACGCATTTTTAAACATTCCGGCGCCCAGGCACACATCTCACAAGGTTTTCGTAGGCGTTGTGAACATTCCCAGGGGTAGCTTAATGACCCTTCTGGTAGCTTGTCCCTTCTTCTGTACCGTGAACCTAAATATACACGCATTAAAAGTTTAAAACCCCATTGATCAATTTTTTGGCCTTTGTCGTAGGCGTTGTGAACATTCCCAGGGGCAGTTTTATGACTCTGGTGGTAGTTTGACCCTTCCTCTGTACCGGGACCCTAAATAAACACGTAGTAGAACCCGACTAATCTTTTTTGCCTTTAATATATAGTTGATGTGAGAGGCAGAAGCTAAGACGGAGCTAAGACTTCCTAACACGCAAACAAGTGGAAAGTGAAACAAAAAATGGCTTGTCAACACACCCATATATATTACTTCTTTATATAATTGCATAACTTACTGTACTGTAGTGCCCGACCAGCGGGGACCATAAATAACTTAATGTACGTAACCATATTAGTAACGATCCTTAAATTATAGTGTAAGACGATTCGATAACGAGCCTGAAGGAGAGCGTTAACAATACCCATAATGCCGAACGTGAGGGAATCCTGAACCACACCGAAGCGAACGTGTGTGGCGATGAGAACATGAGGCAGACAAGAACGTAACACATATTGAGGGTGAACGGAGAACAGACAGGTAGGTAATACACACTTTTGAGGATGAACGAGAAACAGACACGTAGATAACATATTAAGGGTGAACGAAGAATGGACACGAACGTAACATATTGAGGGTGAACGAATAACAGACACGTACGATACACACACATTGGATGGACGTAGAACACAGTTTCATTTCAAGGGGAACAAAACAAGGAAGGGAAGAGAGTGTATGTTACCTAAGAAAAACTGATATAACGTTTTTTTCCCCCTGTGTTTAAGGTTAGACTATTATTTCATGTTATTGTTGGTCGGCCTGAAGTTATTGATAAGGATGCCAGATATATTTTGTTTATGTTTAGTCGTAATGTATGAAAAACAGTCAATTTTTCGTAGTTAACCTCCATGAACCTCAACTTTAATAAAACTGGCAGGGTCTTCTCTCTTATTACTCAGAATAGTGTTTAATTTAATCCGTGTTTCGCCAGTGATAAGTTAAAGAATATTCTCAGCATGTTTTGGTTCTAAGGAGTTTTGTATACCGTTTCATGTATACTACTCGTCCGTTAACCTTTGATGTGTGTGTGAGGTTTGTTATTTGTTTGTTTGTTTGTGTGCGTGCTGCTTTATTCTCTTCCCAGCCTTTCCATCACTAAATAAATAACCTTCCTCACGTACTTAAATCTAACGAAGTCATAACGAAAACTAACAAAATCAGAACTGAACAACCTTCCACACGTAACCTAACTTAACGAAGTCATAAATAAACCTTACAAACTCATGATTAAAACTAACAAAGTCTTAACTAAACCTAACTAAGTCACAATCGCTAAGGCTACAGACAACCTCACCCCGCTAAGGAGGGCGACGAACGGGGACCAACCAACCAGACAGCAGCAGCGGCGGGAGGCAAAACCCCGTGTGTCCGAGGCGTTATGGCGTGTGTTTAGTACTTCAGGTGACCCGCAGCCTCGGCAAGAAGACAGAAAACCAGCAAGGTGTGGCGAGCCGGCTGGGGCGTGGCGATGAAGGCTTGAAGGGATTGGGATTGGGGTGAGCGCGCATGCCAAACCAGACGCCCAGTGTGAAGACAGATAAAAGCTTCCACATAAGAGCCCTTGACGAACCTTGAGAGACGAGGGAGCGAAGAAGAGCCACCACTTAGGATCTCGTCTTCGTGTCCCGTATAATCTCATAGCCAAACAAACGGAGGATCTGATGTTTTAAAAAGATGAACACAAACTTGGTAAGAGATAAGGGGAGCGAAGGAGAGGCATCACTTAGGATCTCGTCTTCATGTCCCTCAGAATCTCATAGCCAAACAAAACGAGGATCTTGCGTTTTAAGACGATGAATACAAACTTGGTAAGAGCTCTTGATGGAGGCGAAGAGATCAGAAAGTACAGAAGAAACATTATTATGCCTTTACCTTTTAAGCTTTCCTACTGCGGCTGCGAGTGTGAGGATAAGTAAAATATATCTAAAACCTCTTGATGGACGCTGAAAGGTGCGGAGGTGAAGAGGAAACACAAGTCAGGATTCTGCCTTCGTGTTCCTTAGCTTAAACCTCTTAATGGACGCTGAAAGATGAGGAAACGAGAAACATCTGCCTTCGTGTTCCTTAGCTTAAACCTCTTAATGGACGCTGAAAGATGAGGAAACGAAGAGGAAACATTAACTGGAATTCTGCTTTCGTTTTCCTCAGCCCTAAGACCTTTTGATGGACGCTGAAAGACGAGAAAACGAGGAGGAAACACAAGTCAGGAATCTGCCTTCGTGTTCCTTAGCTTAAACCTCTTAATGGACGCTGAAAGACGAGGAAACGAAGAGGAAACATTAACTGGAATTCTGCTTTCGTTTTCCTCAACCCTAAGACCTTTTGATGGACGCTGAAAGACGAGAAAACGAGGAGAAAACACCATATATAGTCGAGATTCTGCCTTCGCCTCCCTCAAGCCTGACCCAACCCACGAACCCAATCCTGACGAGAGAACATTTTTGAGGATTCCCACGAGCCACTCTGAACTGCATGACGTCACCGGCTTCTCGGCTGCTCACTGGTCGGGGCCGAAGTCGATGGCGTTGCAGGTGTTCTTCTCGCACCGCTTCGAGTTGACTCCGGCCTTGAAGTTGTTGAGGAGCGTCGTGTACTTGGCGGGAGCGATGGAGGTCACCAGCCTGCCGCGGGGGGGAGGGAGAAGGTAGGTGAGGAGGGCGTTGTTGAGGGGGTTCTTAACTTATCTTACGGTGGAGGTGGCAAGCGATTAAGTTGAGGAGGTGAAGGCGTGTTGGAGGTGCTCTTTTCATAGGTGCAGGTGGTTAGCGAGGTAGGTGCATGGGGAGGGCTTTTTGTAGCATCTTCTTAACATAGCTTACGGTAAGGCAGCAAGCGAGGGTAGTGTAGGAGGTGAAGACGTTAGCTTCTTGCATAGCTTACGGTGCTGGCGGCAAGCGAGGGAAGCAGAGGAGGCGAGGGGAATATGGGACAGCTTCTTAGCATAGCGGGGCATGAAGGCGGCAAGCGAGGGAAGTAGAGGAGGAGGTGAGGGGAATATGGGACAGCTTCTTAGCATGCAGGTGGTTAGACAAGGAGGTGAGGGCGTTTTTAAGCAGAATCCCAACATTATTACCGATGCATGTGTTGAGAGAGAGTGCTCGTCTGTCACGCATCTCCATCCCACACGAAGGAAGATGATAACAGCGGTGAGCAAAGTGACAAAAAACTCAATATCGAGCCTCACTTATCGTAATAGAGAGTAGAAAGTAACACACACACACACACACAAAAAAAAAAAAAAAAGATATATCGATTGTACTTGGTAATATTTTTTGCTCTTTAAGCCAGTCATGGAGGTCTGAGATTGATGGCCTGACGTGCCGAGAGAGATACAAGTCGATCAAGGAGTTATTTATGAAGAGGAAGAAGCGGGGACGGTGGATAGTGCTTTTATCTGATTCTTAAGGGAGGAGAAGAAGAATTGTGTCTCGCAAGGAACAAAGCGACTCATATAAATGGACTGACTGACTGAATGACTGACTGATTGATTGACTTCCTTTCTTCCTTCTTCCTTGCTCCTCTTCCTGTTCCTGTCTCTCTCTCTCTCTCTCTCTTTCTTTCTTTTCTTCCTTTTTCCCTTCCTCCTTGATCCCTTTCCTGTCTTCTTTCCTGCTCTCTTTCCTTCCTTCCTTCCTTCCTTCTTCCCATCCTCCTTCCTCTCTTTCTGGGTTCCTCCTTGCTCTCTTTCCTCCCTTCCTTCCTTCCTTCTTATTGTCTTATGTAAACGAATTGCCTGAGTGACTGGCTGACTGACTAATTAACTAACAGACGGATTGACTGACTGACTGACTGACTGACTGACACGCTTTTAACGCTCTACATTCCCTGAGGCGCGTGTGAACCAGGATGCGAGTTTCCCTAATTTCCATGAGAGTTCCCAAGTCCCTCACCTCCCCGGGACAGACAGGCAGGTAACGGGAGGAGGGTGGGAGGCGTCAGGTAAACACAGGTAAGGGAACAACACCTGCGCCTTGTCCCCAAAACCACACGCCTTGGATAAGTTTGGTGATTATGTTAATGGTATCTTTCCTTTTTCTTCCTTCCTTCCTTCCTTCCTTTTTGCTCCCCTTCGTGTTCTTGGGTCTCTATATCTGGTCTTTTTCCTTCCTTCCTTTCTTCCTGCTTGTTCTCCTTCCTTCCTTCTTTTCTTCCTTCCTTCCTTTTTGCTTCTTGGATCTCCATCTCTGATCTTTTTCCTTCCTTCCTTTCTTTTTTCTTGCTTGTTCTCCTTCCTTCCTTCCTTCCTTCTTGCTTGTTATCTTTCCTTCCTTCTCTCCTTCCTTCCTTCCTTCTTTTCTTCCTTTTTGCTACTTTTAATTGCTTCCTCCCTGCTCTCTTTCCTTCCTTCCTTCCTTCCTTCCTTCCTTCCTTCCTTCTTTTCTTCCTCTTTGCTACCTTTCCTGGCTTCCTCCCTGCTCTCTTTCCTTCCTTCCTTCCTTCCTTCCTTCCTTCTTTTCTTTCTTTTTGCTATCTTTCCTGGCTTCCTCCTTGCTCTCTTTCCTTCCTTCCTTCCTTCCTTCCCACCTTCCTTCCTCCCCTCATTCTGTTCTCAGACAAGAATCTTAATATTATCTTAACAGCTGCCTTTCCTTCCTGCCATCCTTCTCTCCTTCCTCCATCTACTCTGATATGTTCTACTTAGTTCTTCTATTCACGTTTCTTCTTCCTTCCTTTCTTCCATCCTCCCCTTTCCTTTCTATTTTTTACGAGAGTACATCTGTATCCTCAGTGCTCAAAAGCAACTGTAGTTATAATTTATGTATTTCCTCCTTCTCTTCCTATATATCTTCAGTTTTCCTCTCTTTCATCCTCTCTGTCCTAGTCAATACTTATCTTCATGTGTTCTTTCTTTCTTTATCGTGAATAGTACATCCGTTTCCAGACCCCAAGCAACACTAGCTATAAATATCTCCTCCCTTTCCCTATATATCTTCAATTTTCCTCTCTTTCATCCTCTCTGTCCTAGTCAATACTTATCTTCATGTGTTCTTTCTTTCTTTATCGTGAGTAGTACATCCGTTTCCAGACCCCAAGCAACACTAGCTATAAATATCTCCTCCCTTTCCCTATATATCTTCAATTTTCCTCTCTTTCATCCTCTCTGTCCTAGTCAATATGTATCTTCATGTTTTGTTTATCTTTATCGTGAGTAGTACATCCGTTTCCAGACCCCAAGCAACACTAGCTATAAATATCTCCTCCCTTTCCCTATATATCTTCAATTTTCCTCTCTTTCATCCTCTCTGTCCTAGTCAGTATGTATCTTCATGTTTTGTTTATCTTTATCGTGAGTAGTACATCCGTTTCCAGACCCCAAGCAACACTAGCTATATATATCTCTTCCCTTTCTCTATATATCTTCAATTTTCCTCACTTTCATCCTCTCTGTCCTAGTCAATACTTATCTTCATGTGTTCTTTCTTTCTTTATCGTGAGTAGTACATCCGTTTCCAGACCCCAAGCAACACTAGCTATAAATATCTCCTCCCTTTCCCTATATATCTTCAACTTTCCTCTTTAGCTTCCTCTTTCCTCGTATACATCCGTGTCAAGTCGCTCTCTCTCGCCTCCTTGTTCACGCTTGCTGGCAGCGGCACACTTTCTTCCTTCTATGCGTTCCTGGAGCCTCGTTCTCGGCCCCTAAACCTCAGAGTAATGAGTTATGTCCCCCGGGTGACCACAAGGCTCCGTACAGCGTTACTTATGGCGGTGAAAGTCCCCCGTGCTTCCCTCGCCTTTCTTAGAGATGGCACGTGTATAGAGGAGAGGGAGAGGAGGTGAATGGAGGGAGGGAGGGATTCACGTGTTTACAAGAAAGGAACTCGTGCTAAAAGGAGGCTATAGGGATGGATGCCAAGAGATTATCAAACGAAAAAACAACACCCGAGGAAGTCGCTGGGAAGAAGAATGACCAAATGGGAGATGTCATTCACTCTATACGGGAAAAATCATACCTATTCTTCCTTCTTCGTTCTCCCTCCTCCTTCTCTCTCTTCCTCTACCAAAAATAAATTAGGACAGGAAAACGAGTAGATTATGAGTTTAGGATCTGTCTGTCGATTGTATCTATCTATCAAGCTTGCAAAGAAGGAATTCGGGTGGTAAAAATAAGTGCTGGGATGCATGCCAAGCGATAAGCAGAGAAGACAAACCGAAAAATGTCCCCAAAACGCTGTTCCCAAAAAAGTAAGACCGAAGAAATTGCCGTAAAAAAGTGATCGAATGGGGAATATTGACTTCAATCTCTACAAATCAGAAAGAGGTGAACATGTTTCCCTGAACCCTACCTTTCCACAAGCTTCTGATCGCGCGGGTGGAGGGAAGTGGAAGAAGCGGCGCCGATCTCACATGCCACTCGCTGCATGCACTCGTCCCCTTCCACGGCGGCCGCGAACATCTTGCCGAGGTGCGCCGCCAGCTCGCTCATCTTGGCATCTTCCGAGTCGTCTGCTGCGGGGAGACACGGAAGGAATGTCAGGCGTCGGGGAGAGAAAGCTTTGTGGTCTTTGTGTTATGTCTGGAAGGTTGGGCAGCGACGCGTGGCCACTAGCATGATATCTAAGCTTCCGGAATGTCATGACTCGTTGTCAAAGGAAGGATACGTTACAAAAAACAGATAAATGGATTAGATGGATGTACAGTATGCGTGCAACTCTCGGTATATCACCTCGAGCTGTGTGTTCTTTTGGGGAAGCGATGTGATGTAGAAAAGATAAATGACGTTAGAAAATACAGATACAAATACAGGGTTTAGATACAAAAGAAATAGAATAGAGATAGAAAATACAGGGTTAGATAGCTGTACAGTATGCGTGCCACTCCCGCTGTCCAGTATATTACCTCGAGCTGTGTGTTCTTAGGGGAAAAAATAAAATTAGGACATGATATATAATAGATAAACGGCTTACATAGATCTCTGGTATGCGTGTTATTCTTGATGTTGTCCAGCGTATCACATCGGGGGGTGTCTTTAGAGAACGGATGAATTATAAAATAATTGATTGATGGTTGACATAATTATCTGACTATATAGAGGTAATAATTAAAACTGTGCATGCAAACAAGGCAATAAATATAACAGAAAAATGGATTAGGAAGAAAATGAACTTGTGTCCTATAGAAAATAAATGACATAAAAAAACAAGGATATCTGACGTAAACTATACATTAATGGTGGATATATTTCAGTAAGCACATAACAAAAATAAAACAGAATAGGAAAAAAGGAATCGAGATGAGTTTAGGATCTATCTACTGTATCTATCACTCAGGTATTAACTTACTGATTTCCTAAGAGATACTAGTCGTGTAGGGAAAAGAAGAGATGAAGCACATTACTTTAGTCCCACATCCATCTCTCGCAAAACAACTATAAAAAAAACCCGATTGATTGACATTCAGACGACTCTTGCGTAGTCTGACGAGCATTCTTCCTCCTCCTCCTTCTCCTTTTCTCTCCTTCTCCTCCTCCTTCTTTTCCTCCTCCTCCTCTCCCCTCGTAAATTACCCAGAAAGAACCGGGTACTTCAGTGGTTCCCCAAGAATCGTCAGGGACCGTAGCCGAAAGCGAGGCAGGTGACGGCCGTGTTAGGGGAGCAAGCTCGGCGTCGGCTGGAGGCTCCCGTCACACCCGGCGCGGCGCGGAGGGCGTGGCGCGATACCCAAGACCCTAATAACCGCTGACGAGGGGCGATTTTTACCCGCTTGATCGCACGGTAAAGCTTTGCCGCTCCTTATCTGGCTCCCGATGGTCCTGTGTGTGTGTGTGTGTGTGTGTGTGTGTGTGTGTGTGTGTGTGTGTGTGTGTGTGTAGTGGGTTCAGATTCCATATTCTTAAACTTACAGAGCTTCCTTTATTTATATGTGGGGGATAGGGTTATGGATGAGTAGAAATAAGTGAAATAAATAGGGTTATGGATGAGCAGAAAGAAATGAAGTAAATGTGTACCTAGTTATTGTTGTTTGTTTATCATACAGGAATACTGGAAACAATCAAATGAGTGTCTTAATATGCGTGTGTGATTCTTGTTTGTTTGTTTGTTTGTAAAAGGATGATAAAATAAGAATAAAATTAAGTAAGGAGAAAATATAACAAATGTGTGTACGTGTCTGTTCCATTAACGAGCAAGGGAAGTAGGAAATGGAGGAGGAGGAAGAGGAAGAGGAGGAGGAGGAGGAGGAGGAAGAGGAGGAGGAGGATTGTGTGTTATGGATCTCGTGAGCGTGACAAACGATGCACATAGTGACCCACATTTTTACGGCACACACACACACACACACACACACACACACACACACACACACAAACACAAACTCACACACACGTAAAAAAAGAGATAAGACGAAAACCTAAGCATCGGGTTCGTTAATATGCACCTCGAATTTATTTTCCACGCCCTTTATCTTTGTTTACGCGCCTCAACCCTTCAGCGGACGTGACGGGAAGCCTCAAGCGTCAGGGAGGGCGGGAGGGAACGAAGGAGGGAGGGAAGGAGAGAAGGAGAAAGAGGAGTAGTTAGCAAGAAGAGAGGGAGGGATTTGTAGTGTGGGAGAGAGTTGGATGAAGGGAGGGAAGTAAGGAAGGAGGAAAAGAGGAAGTTGCAGGGAAAGAGAAGGAGGGAGGGAGAGAGAAAGAAGAGATGGAGAGAGAGAAAGGGAGAGAGGGAAGGAAGGAAAAACTGAGGGAGAGAAGGAGAGGGAAGGAGAGGGAGAGAAGGAGGAAGATGAAGGAGGAGGGAAGGAGGGATGAGCAGAGTGGCGCAGGCGTGATTTAACGATACGCACGGCAGAGGAAAGCGTAAGAGAGCGGCGTTCCGTTATCATAAAAAAAGAGGACAAAAGAACGCTAAAACGAAACGAGATCATTATATTTTTTCTCTTTCGTTTTTAAAAAGAAGAGAAGAAATGACACTCGCTGCAAGAGGTTGGTTAATATAAGAAAAGAGGGAGATAAGGAGATGAGGAAAGAAAAAGATACTAGACTGAAAAGAATGGAATGAAGAATGGAATAAAGAATGAAAAGAAGAATGGAAAGAAAGGAATGAAGAATGGAAAGAAGAATGGAATGAAGAATGGAAAGAAGAATGGAAAGAAGAATGGAATGAAGAATGGAAAGAAAGGAATGAAGAATGGAATGAAGAATAAGAAGAATGGAAAGAATGAAATGAAAAATGGAAATAAAACAGAATTAAAGGGAAGAAGAAGAGAGGAGAGGGGGAGGAGGAAACGTCAACTCGTGTGAAATAAAAAGCACCGCGATCATTGTTTTCTTTTTTCGTTATGAGAGAGAAAAAAAGAAAAAGAAATTACTCGTACATGTTGCACTTGAAGAAGCTGCATTAGATGAGAACCGAATGATAATGATAGATAAGTGTTAACGTAGGAGAGCGAAGCGTAAACTCGTAAGATAAAAATGCAATCATATTTTCCTTCGCTATATTGAAACTACTCGTACGTATCGGAAATGAAGAAGCTGCGTTAGATGAGAACTGGATGGTAATGGACGATAAGTGTTAGCGTAAGAGAGTGACCCGTTAACTCATGTGCAATAAATAGAAATGCAATCATGTCTTCTGTCTTTTGTTGTGAGTAAAAAAAAGGAAATTATTCATACGTAGTTGTTAGCGTAAGAAAGCGTCCCAGTAACTCGGATAAAAAGAAAGGCAATTAGGTTTTTTCTTCTTGCGTTATATATAAATAAATTACACATTAAAAAAAAAAAGAAAAGAGTTGCGTTAGAAGAAAAGTCCCAGTAACTCGGATAAAAAGAAAGGCAATTAGGTTTTTTCTTCTTGCGTTATATATAAATTGCTCTCACACATTGCAAAAGAAAAAGCCAGTTGCGTTAGAGGATGACTTGTTTGGTCTGTTAGCGTAAGAAAAGTCCCAGTAGCTCGTGTAAGATTAAAAGAAAGGCAATCATTTTTTTTCTTCTTTCCGTTATATACGAATTACTCTTACATATTGCAAAAGAAAAAGCCAGTTGCGTTAGAGAATGACTTGTTTGGTCTGTTAGAGTAAGAAAGAGTCCCAGTAGCTCGCGTAAGATATAAAGAAATGGAATCAGGCTTCTCCTTCCGTTGTATATAAATTACTCTTACACATTGCAAAAGAAAAAGCCACCTGGTTAAAAAAATGACTTATTTGGTTTATTAACGAAAGAGTCCCGTTCATTCGTATAAGATAAAAAGAAATGCAATCATATTTCCTTTTCTTTCGTTATATATAAAATGACATCACGAGCTAAGCCACAAGTTCAACTCATCATTTTCTTATTTTTCTTCGTTTTTCTTTCTTTTTCCTCCTCCTCCTTCTCCTTCTCCTTCCTCCTCCTCCTCCTCCTTCCTCCTCCTCCTCCTCCTCCTCCTCCTCCTCCTCCTCCTCCTCCTCCTCCTCCTCCTCCTTCTCCTTCCTCCTCCTCCTCCTCCTTCCTCCTCCTCCTCCTCCTCCTCCTCCTCCTCCTCCTCGTCCCGTCCCAGTATACAAGCATATCTCCAACAATACAAGAGCTTATCAAGGACAACCCGCGTTAATTTTGTCACTATTACGAGACCTTCAGTTCATTAGGAACATTTCCCTGGCTGCGTAGCGTCATTGTAAGCGACGGAATTTCTTAAAACGTTCTTTTCTTGACAAAATATTGACAAATGGCATCGTTTCACTTTGTATAATGATGACGATGATGTTTTCACACCCAACAATGATGCTTTAAAATGTTCTCTGGTGCAGCAGTAACAAAACAGTAACCTCGTGAACTCTATATCCACCCCCACCTGGCAGGGTTAACCATAGGAAGCTCAGGAAATGGTCATCGCCATAGGCCTAAAGAAGTGCGGCCAGCAAGAGAGTGGCCGTACCCTGCCTGCTCCGCCGCAGCTTGTTGTTAAGAATTTGGGGGGATCTTGAAAATCTGACGCACTAGAACAAGAAATGCAGAAAGAAAAGGATCTTGGGGTCACTATCAGCAGTGACCTGAAACACACAAATCACTGTAAAAAAAGCTTATAACAAAGCCAAAACTATGCTCGGGTTCATAGCGAGGAACTTCGACTAAAGCGACTCAGTTTCTTTACAATGGGGAAAAGACGCCTACGAGGGGATATGATTCAAGTCTACAAGTACCTGAAAACGTTCAATAACGTCGATTACTCCAAATTCTTTGAACTGCAAACCAACTCAAGAACTAGAAATGACGATTTACCCATTCAGTCGATCTGAATGGCTGCCTTACGACCTCTACGCGGAGCCGGAAACGAACACACACACACACACACACGCACACGCACACACACACACACACACACACACACACACACACACACACACACACACACGCACACACACACACACACACACACACACACACACACACACACGCACACACGGGAAGCTATGCACGGTGGAGTACCAGGACGTAGGTGACACGAGCCTCAGGTATGCAGGGTGCCGCCTTACAGGTTCAGGACAAACACACACTTACGCTGCCAAGATATTCAAAGCGATGGCCGAATATTCCCAAACCCGTCGCAATGAACCTAATTCGTAAACACAGCCAGATTGACTTTCACGATAACTTGTAGGTATGGAAAACATTGAATTGTGAGTCATGAATGAAGGTGCAGTACGTGATCGGAGGAAAAGAAGAAGGAGAGAGGAAAAGATTAGCAAGGAGGAGTGGAAGGGAGGGAAGAAAGGGAGGGAAGAGCGAAGAAGGAAAGGAGGAAAGGAGAGAGGGGAACTAATAAAAAGAAGGAAGGATATATAAAAAACCCGTTGCAATATATATTCTTTTATGTTTAAGTCACAGGAAAGGGGTGCTATTCTAAAGTTTACCAGTGAAAAGGATAAAAGAACGAAGAAGATGCAGACTGGTTAGCTAACTCTTGGGAAACAAACTGAGAGAGGAAGGAGGAAAAAAGGAAGGAAAGAAGTGAAGGTAATTGAGGGGGAAAAAAAGAGGAAACGGGCTAACAGAAGGAGGAAAGGAAGAAGGAAACAAGGAGGAGAGAAGAAAGGAAGGGAAAAAAAGGAAACACATTCTCTCTCTATCTATCTATCTATCTCCTTGGTAAACAGAAGCAGAGGTGAAGAAACAAAAGACAATCAAAACAAAACAAAAAGAGGCACACTGGAAAACAAACAGAAGCAGAAATAAAGAAAACAAAGCAAAAAAGACAACTCAACAAAACAAAACACACACTAAAAACAAACATCACACACTCATCAAACAGAAGCAGAAATGAAGAAACAAAAGACAATCAAAACAAAGCACAAACACGCACACTGGAAAACAAACAGAAGCAGAAATGAGGAAAAACAAAAGACAACACAACAAGCCAAAACATCACACTAGGAAAACAAACACCAGACACTCGGCAAACAGAAACAGAGGTAAAACAAACAAAAGACAACACATAAAAACAAGCGCAAAGAGAGAGACAGATTATCGTACTCAGAACACCTTGTATTTACCGGGTTCCTGGCACTTAAATACTACAAGAAGACACCAATAATTAACCATTTCAAAGCGTACTATACATGAATTGAGTTGCTGGGGTGGAGTGGACAGTCTTTGGGTCGTAGATCGGCAAATACAAGAGGCTGAGTTCGACAATCTGGCCTCGCTGTTGGAAGTAGGAAGGGAAGGTTCTTGCAAGCCGCTGATTAAGTGCAGACAACGGGAACACATTGGCGGAAGTGTGACCCGTAAACAGCTGTACTAATTCACGGAGTTCATCGTGCCAGGCGGGGAAGGGTTAAGGAAGGAAGGAAGGGAGGGAAGAGCGAGGAATATAAGGAAGAAAAGAGGAAATGAAAGAGGAACAGGTTAATAGAAGGAAGGAGATAAGGGATGGAGGAAAAGAGAAAAGGAAAGTAGAGGACCAGGTAAGCAAAGGAAAGAGGAAGACAAGGAGTGGAAGGGAAGAAAGGGAAGAAAGAGCGAAAGAGGAAAAGAACGGAAAGATGAAAAGGAGAAATAATAAGTAGAAGAAAGGAGATCAAGAGTGAAGGAAAAGAGGAAAGGAGAGAGGAAAAAATTATCAAAGGGAAGAGGAAGACAAGGAGTGGAAGAAAGAAAGGAAGTGAGAGGAAAAGGAGGAACAGAGAGAAGGAGAGAATAACAGGTTAATAGAAGAAAAGAAGGAGATAAGAAACTGAGGAAAGGAAGGGAGAGAGAAGATAGGGGATAGAGGAAGGAAGAAAAAAAATGGGAGGAAAGAGGAAGAGTAAGTAGGAAATAAGGAGGAAAAAGGGACACAATAATGGAAGAGAGGAAGGAAGGTAAAATAGTAGAATGGAAAGAAAATAGAAAAGAAGGAAAGGAGAAGAGAGGAAGGAGGAAATGGGATAATGGAGGAAGAGTAAGGAAGAGGGGAGTAAAAAGTAACCTCCCCTTCTCTCTCTCTCTCTCTCTCTCTCTCTCTCTCTCTCTCTCTCAAAAGATTCACAAAGGAGCTGTTTATCATCTCTAGCTTCTTTTCTTCTTCTTCTTCTGGGTCTTTTCTGCTTGAGGGAGTGAATGCTAATGCTCGTCAGGCCCAGCGGATGAGGCGGCCGACAGACAAGCCTTCACGGTGCTCACTCAAGCCCTAATTTCAGCATTTTTCGTACCGCGCTATCAAGGTGTTTCTTCTTTCATGTTGAGTTTCTTTCAGCTTCTTTTCCCAACGCACATGCAACCGCTCTGAGATGACAGGGACGGGGGCAGAGAGGGAAGGGGCACACACACACACACACACACACACACACACGGTCCGGTAGCTCAGTGGTTAGAGCGTCTGCCTCACAACCAAAAGGACCGGGGTTCGATTCCCCGACCGGGTGAAGATAAGTTGGGTTTATCTTCTTTCACGTGTAGCCCCTGTTCACCTAGCAGTGAGTAGGTACGCGACGTAAGGCGAGGAGTTGTGACCTCGTTGTCGCGGTGTGTTGTGTGTGAGTGGTCTCAATCCTCCCTAAAGATCGGTCTCTGAGCTCTAAGCTCCTTCCGTAGGGGAATGGCTGGCTGTCTCGAGAAAGACCCGCAGCAGACCAAGAGGTGAAACACACACAAACACACACCGAGCAGGTATACATGAATGAGGACACCTAGACAGAGTGCCACAAAAACAAAGAACATGTGAGCTAGGTAGGTCCTCAGGTGAAGTGCTGCGTCTCGGCCTCTGCGTCAAGATCTGTGAGAGAATGAATTGTTAAGACACACTCAAGGGCGCTGCTCAAGTTATCAGCATCATCTGTGGGAGGGAGATGACCTGTGGGGCAGCGGGGGAATGAAAGGCACAGATGCGTGGAGGCAATGCATGGGCAGGAAACGTGAATGAAGGACACGTCATGCAGACCTACCGCCGGCGTCCCTCCTGCTCCTGTAGTGCTTATGCTCGGGCCACACCATGAAGAGCGTGAGCAGGGCGAGGGCGGGCACGGTGAGGGAACTGGCGGTCTCGTAAGCCACGTCAGCGAAGCGAGGCATGATGGATCGTGCCGTCTGCCACAGGGTGCGAGGCTGGGCCCAGGGCTGGGACCAGCGCTGCCCAAAGTAGCCCTGGTTGTAGCGCGGCGCCCACCGCTGGCCATATGAGGAATGGTGACTCTGGGCCTCGGCAGGGCTGGCGGCCAGGGGAAGCAGCACCGCCAGGACAAGGACGGCGGCGGTGGAGGTGGCGGTGAGTGCCGATGCCTGCAACACAACAACGGAACATTAGGTACTCACCAGCGGCGGAGCGGCGGCGGCGGACGCCGGTGTTGACGGTGACTATGGTGGGGAAGAGCAGCGAGAGGCCCGTGAAGGCGAGGGCGGGGAGCACCAACGCGAGGAACTTCTCCCCGGCCGACGGCGGCCCAATGGTATCCCGACGATGGGGAGGCAACAAGGGCCGCCTGCCCCCGGCCACCAGGCGGCGGCCATCGCCATGGGGAGCAGCGGCCCCGAGGGCGCCTGAAAGCGGCGCGAGGGCCAGCAGCAGAAGGAAGAGCTGGAGGGGGAGGGAGCGGTGCGTGGTGACAGACGGCATGGCGCTGCTGAACTGACTCTTTGGCGCCTCCTTCGGCTGGATCTGTTACTCGGGAGCCATCACCTGTCGCCGCGGGGGGACGGCGTGGAATATGATCCATCGCGTGAAAATCATAGCCGCGGGAGGGGGAAGGGTGCTCCTGCTAACGCCTGGCACGCCTTCATCTGTTTAATGGCTTTGCCTGAGGCGTCATAATCCTCATTAATCTCTATCGTAACGCACCGCGCGAAGGCCTCTCCCCTTGTTCTGGCCCCGCCTGGCGCCTCCCCACCCTCGGGAAGTACACAGACGGGTGGCCGCTCGCCGAGGCTCATCACGCACCAACGAGGGCGACTCATCACCACGAACAGCCGCGTGGAAGAAGAGTAGAACCTGTCACGAGGGCGGCTAATTACCCGTCCGAGCGTCCCAGCGCCCCAGCGCCCCGCACAAGAGGCTGCCCCCCTTCCCCCCCTCCCCGAGCGACGGGTCAGATGTTATCGGCACATCTCGCCGAAACAACTTAATTACTAGAGGCGTCGTGGCGGCCAGACAGAGCGGCTAACGGGACTGCCAGGAGGGCGGACCACGCCGACCCGTGACGAAACAACACACGCGCCCCTGTGCCTCGACGCTGCCGCCCCACCCAGCGCCGAGGTGTCTTGGAGTGAAGAAAAGAAAAAAAGAAAGAAAAAAAAAGAGACAGGGACGGAATATTATGGTGTTTTGAGAGCCACTCAACACGAAGCTACAGATATATATTTTTTTTTCACCAGTCAAAGTTTCGATTGCGTCTCATACTGTTATGTTATATCGTCTCCTGCAATCTCGTCACTACGTGCTAGCTA